>NC_142930.1:88332139-88424639 GCF_046866305.1 Octopus bimaculoides | reverse complement strand
GTTTGCTTCTTTGTTTCTGAATTTTGTATTTTGATTACATTTTTGTTTTAACTGTCACTATATCTATGAGTTTAGTTTTTTCTACAGCTTGTTGAAAATAGCACACTGCTTTGGCTGTTCATTCTTGTTTAGAGTGAAAGGATCTAATGAAGGACTTATTCAAAATAATACATTTTGTATCTTTAATGGATGATAGTGATGATGCGATATGATAATTATATCTCACCAATGTACTACACCAGAAATAATGTGTAGAAACAATTGTAGTGATTTGAAATAAAGAATGTCATTCAATTCATCTTCTTTTATTCATCTCTTTCTCTATTTATTTATTTCTCTCCCTCTCTCTCTCTTTCTCTCTCTTTCTCTCTCTCTCTCTCTCTCATATATATATATATATACATATACATATATACATATATAGGCTGACTCAAAGAATGCATATACAATTTAATAGCTGATAACTCACCTAATTTTAATTTCATTTTATATGTAACTCACTAGAAATTACAAAGAGAGCCACACTAAGGTTTTAACAAAGAAAATTTGTCTTTAAGTGTTACTGGAAGTTTGAAAATGCATTCGAAGTAGAAAGATAGTTTAGGAGGGAGTTTTATACAGATTCACTTAATGAACTTACCATCAATCGAATTGGAGATAAGACTGAAGCAGGACATGTTAAGAATGGCCACAAGAAATGTTCAATGAATCCCACAAAGCAACAAATTTTATTAGAAACATACTGCCAGAGTTCAAGAAAACCTGTATGGCAAGAGCTTCATGAGATAGGAATTTCAAAATCAAGTGCTTTCATTAGAAAAGGCACATTCCAGGAATAATTTTTGTTCTCAATGAAGATGATCCAGACCAAAGAGAGAAGTTTTGCAAATGATACTTTGTAAAATATGTAGAAGATGTACACTTTCCATTGAAATTGTTTGGAGTGGTGTGGCTACATTTAAATTAAATGTCTCAAATATCCACCACTATCCACCTACTAAGAAACTGAGAATCTACATATTATGGACGAACATCATGTTAATTTATCAGGATTTACTGCATAATGCAGCTTGTCATCGAAAGGATTAAATGGACCATTCTATTCTGATGGTACTGTGACTGGTTCCATTTACTTGAACTAGCTGTCAATTTGTCATGTCTAGCGTTCAAGAGGAATTTGAAGAGGTAAAGTTGTATTTCCAACAAAACGGGGCACACCTACAGTATCATAGTAACATAAGGGCCTTGTTGAGATTTTGCCAAACAGGTGGATTGATAAAAAGTTTCCATAGAATAACTTCCACATTCACTGAATCTCATACCACTAGATGTTTTATTTATGATGATACTTAAAAGATAATGTTTAGAATACAAAACTGGCAACAGAGCAGCCATTGAATGAGAATGCACAGAAATACTGAATGAAAGTTTTGTGATGTTTGTGATTCCATCATTTTGTTTTATATGCAGTGCCTCAACCAGAATAGTTATCCATTTGAAAACAAGCATTCATAAAAAAAACAAAAAAAAAACAAAATTCTGCCTGTTGATCCTAGTATTTTAATAAACACTGATTTATAATCATTCATTGTGTGTATACATGCTTTTGAAACATCATATATATATTACTCTCTCTCTCTCACTCTCTTCTCTCTTTCCCTCTCTCTCACTCTCTTCTCTCTTTCCCTCTCTCTCACTCTCTTCTCTCTTTCCCTCTCTCTCACTCTCACTCTCTTTCTCCCCCTCCCATACCCACCTTCCCCCTCTCTTACATCCACCTCCACCTTCCCCTTCCCCCTTCATCGTCAACCCCCCTCATAAGCTCATCCCACCCCATCCCAACACACTCCTACTCTACCTTCCCACTCCACCCCATCCAATTCCTTACACCCACCACCCACCCCTACCCACATACCCCATACCTCTGCCCCACCCTCAGCCTAACCCACACTCCACCCATGCCTTCCCCACCTCCCAACACCCTCACATCATGCCAAGCACACACTACAACTGACCAACTCCTTTCTCCCCTCCCCATTTTCACACATGCAAGATCACCAGCATTCTATCTCTCACACACACAGCCCCTCGTTCTTCGATCACCGTTCTTTCTCCCCCTTTTGTTATCTCCCCCTTTTCTTAGCTCTCCTGTGTAAAATTTCTAACTTCCAGTCAGCCATAGCTATGATTGACCGTTGACCGAACACTATTCAATTTTTTTTCTGCGTGTTTTTCTCCTTGTCTACGTATTCTTTCTGTTGAAGAGCGTAGCTCGAAACGTTAAAGACTTTCCGTATTCCCGAGCGTCATACTAATACATCCTTTTGTTGTTTACACCACCTGTCCTCGTCTGTTGTTTTTTCGTACATTCTCCCATATATATATATATATATATATATATATATATATGCATATATATTTTGTCTGTAAAAAACAAAAATCCAAAAGAAGAAGCACACTCTGGGCCAACAGGTTTTGGGATCTGACGATATGCCATAAAGCTAAACCCTTTATGGATGTAAAACTTAACATAATCCCATAAACCAGCCTTCCCCATTTTTAATATGTATAAACACACCCATACACACATACAGGGTGTGGTGAGTATATTGTTATCTAAATTACACAAAAATGAAAATAACACTGACATCTCAAATTTAACAGATACATTTTACCAGAATTACATAAAAGTATCTTGAAATATTAGGTCGTCAAATATGAAATTTGTAGAAAAGAAAAAAGTTTTATAAATACAAGGAATAGTTTTATTTATAAATACAAAGAATAGTTTTATTCATGAAAGTATGCTCCCATATTGTCAATACACTTTTGTCATTTCAGCGGTAGCTTGTCCAGCCTGGAATTGTAAAAGCCTGGCAATCTAGAGCCAATAAAATTTTGGAAGGCCTGTTTTACAGCATCGTTGGAATTAAATTTTTTTCCTATCAAAAAGTTATCCAAATTCTGGGAGAAGTGGTTGTCAGTAGAGGCAAGATCAGGTAGGTATGGTGGCTGATGGAGAACTTCCTACTCCAACCCCAACTCCAACTCCTGTAGTTTTGCCAATGTCATTTTTGTGATGTTTTGCAATAAGATAGGAGTGGATCTGTCCTATTTTAATGTGAATATTGGACAGCAATCTGGTATCTTCCATGGTGTACATGGGGGCCATGGAGTTGGTACCAGAAATGAAGAGGGAACTAGGCTTCTGGCGTTTTGCAATGCAAATAACCTATTGATCTGCAACACCAACTTCAGGAAGCCAGCTCGAAGCCAGAAGGATGCCAAAAACCAGACCAAACTGGAAATGAAGGACTTGGAAACTTAAGAACCCTTCACATGGTCAGAGATTTAGGGATATCCTTACCGAGAAATTTGATGATAGGATGGAGGAGCTTCAGTCCTGTGATATAGAAGGAAGCTGGGAATTCCTGCGAGACAGCTTGCTGAGTGCCACAGACCAAATCTGTGGCTGGTGCAAAGTCCCTTCCAGACCTAGGGTAACATGGTGGTGGAACAATACTGTAGACAGGGCCATTAGAGCAAAGAAATAGGCCTGGAATGCCTGGAAGAGTGGGAGTAACAGGAGAATGTATCAGATAGCCAAAAGGGAAGCTAAGACTCACAAATATATAGCCAAGGGAGTAGCAGAAAAGAAGTTTGTCAATGTTCAGGGATGTGAGGACCAGAGAACTGAAGTATTTTGGATTGCAAGACAGTGTGTGAGAGAAAACCGTGATGTCATAGAAGAGAAATGTGTCCACATGGATGATAATGCCCTTGCGTTTAATGATTCTGCAAAGAAAAAGGCTTGGAGAATCCATTATGAAAGACTGCTGAATGTAGAGAATGAATGGGAGGAGGAGAATCTGCCAAAGGTTGACCCAATTGAGGGACCAGCTATCTGAATCAACAGTACCCAGATAGATAAAGCAGTTAAGGATGTGAAGACAGGGAAAGCACCTGGCCCATCAAGAATCACTGCTGGGATGCTTAAAATATTGAACGGTGTGGGTTATGGTCTTGTCACTCACATTGTAAATCAGGTAGTTCATGATGGAGTCATACCCAATAACTGGTGTAGCAGCACCATAGTCAACTGCTACAACGGGAAAGGTGATGCTTTACATAGAAATAACTACAAGGGTATCAAATTATTGGATCAGGTGATAAAAGTTACTGAGAAGGTCATAGCCCAACTAATTATGGAGAGAGTTAGCCTAGATGAGATGCAGTTTGGTTTTGTGCCAGGCCAGAAGCACTACTGATGCTATATTTCTGGTAAGGGAACTGCAGGAGAAATACCTAGCCAAAGATAAAGCTTTGTACTTGGCTTTTGTTGACTTGAAGAAAGGCTTTGACAGGGTCCCCCAATCCCTTATCTGGTAGTCAATGTGGAAACTGGGGATAGACGAGTAAGATAGATGGTAAGAGCTGCACAAGCTCTGTACAAGGACACTCTCAGTAAGGAGTGGGTTAACAATGAGTGTAGTGAAGAATTCTGAGTAAAAGTAAGGGTTCACCAACAATCAGTCCTCATATCCCTCTTATTCATTATAATCCATCAGGCAATAACTGAGGAATTCAAGACAGGCTACTCCTGGGAGCTCCTCCACGCTGATGACCTTGCTCTAATAGCTGAGTCACTGCCAGAACTAGAGACGAAGTTTAGGGTGTGGAAAGAAGGTCTAGAATTGAAGGGCCTTAGGGTTAACCAAGCCAAAACCAAAGTGTTAGTAAGTAGGAAGGCTGTCAAATCGCAACCCCCTTCAGGTAGATGGCTCTGCTCAAACTGTAGAAAAGGCGTAGGTAGAAATTCCATACAATGTACCTGGTGTAATCTATGGACACATAAAAGGTGAAGCAATATCAAAGGAAGGTTAACCAGGAAAATAGTTTTGGGGTATGGCAGTTGCACTGGTGCAATAAACACAGAAGATGTACAGAAAACAGTTTCCATCACATGCCAGGGGAGGAAACTAAAAGTAGTTAATAGCCCTGCTACCTAGGCAACCAAGTCTGTAGTGGGGGATGGTTGCTCTGAGAGTGTAGCGACTAGAGTAAGAATAGCCTGGGCAAAGTTCAGGGAGCTCCTACCTCTGCTGGCAACCAAGGGCCTCTTACTCAGGATGAAAGGTAGACTGCATGATGCATGTGTGCGAACTGCCATGCTACACAGCAGTGAAACATGGGCCATGAATCCTGAGGACATGTGTAGGCTTGAAAGAAATGAAGCTAGTATGATCCGCTGGATGTGTAATGTCAGTGTGCATACATGACAGAGTGTAAGTGCTCTGAGAGAAAAGTTAGGCATAAGAAGCATCAAATGCAGTGTGCAAGAGAGGCGTCTGCATTGGTATGGTCATATGTTACATATGAATGAAGACAGCTTTGTGAGGAAGTGCCACTCCCTAACTGTAGAAGGAACCTGTGGAGGAGGTAGACCCAGGAAGACATGGGATGAGGTGGTGAAGCATGACCTTCGAACATTGGGCCTCACAGAGGCAATGACAGGAGACCAGGACTTTTGGAGATATGCTATGATTGAGAAGACCCGGCAATTAAAGTGAAATCGCAGCCATGCACATCCAGCCCTGTTAAAAATACTCCTGATGCATCAGGTGATATGATATGCTTGAGAAGACCTGTTGAGTCAAGTATAACCAATATCGTAGCTGGGTCTGGTGCCCACTCACTGGCTCCCGTGCTGATGGCATGTAAAAAGCACCATCCAAATGTGGTCAATGCCAGGTCTGCCTGACTGGCTCCTGTGCCGGTGGCATGTAAAAAGCACCAACCAATCTTGACTAATGTCAGTACCCTCTGACTCGCTCCTGTACCAGTGGCATGTAAAAAGCACAATCCAAACGTATTTGTTGCTAGGCCTGCCTTACTGGCTCTGGTGCTGGTGACGCGTAAAAAGCACCAACCGATGCCAGTACCCACTACTGGCTCCTGTGCCGGTGGCATGTAAAAAGCACCATCTGAACGTGATCATTGCCAGGCCTGCCTTACTGGCCCCTGTGCCAGTGGCACATAAAAAGTACCTACTATACTCTCAGAGTGGTTGGTGTTAGGAAGGGCATCCAGCTATAGAAACTCTGCCAGATCAGATTGGAGCCTGGTGCAGACACTGGCTCTCCAGATCTCAGTCAAACCGTCCAATCCATGCCAGCATGAAAAACAGATGTTAATTGATGATGGTGAAGATGATATATACACACATACATACATACATATATATATTATATATATATATATATATATATATATATATATATATATATATATATATATATATATATATATGCACATACATGCATGCATACAAACACACACAACATAAATACATTTTAATACATTTTCATATACATGCACTCACGTATGTGTGTGTATAAAATCTTTTCAAAACATTTATATGCAGTTTCAGTGAAATCATAATATGTCATGTCTGTATATATGAAAGCAAATACACAAGATTGATGCCCGTTGCTTTCTCCAATTAGGCATAAAGCCTAGAATTTTTAACAAGCTGTTAAATGAAAACAATGTTGTACAGGAATTTCTCAAGAATATTATTAGCTTTGAAGGTTAACTGAATGTAATTTCAACCTTGAATCATAACTGGATCTTAGACTGGGCATGCATTTATGCATACCAGTATATAATAGTTACCACACAGCTTCTTTATGTGTTCATGTGTATGATGATGCACCTGCATGCTTATGTGTGTGTAAAGAAGGAGAATTTGTTTGTGTGTTTCATGTGTATCTAGTATGGCATTGTACAATCCAAGAAGAAATTATATAAAATAAGAAAAATTGTAAAAAAAAAAAAAGAAAATGAATTAAAATGCACAGAAACTTTCATTGCTTCACTGCCTTTTTGGACAAATATAACAATAATTAATGCTTAAAACCTAGCTTTTGGAATTTGGGAGGAATTAATATATTTTTTTCTTTTTTCTTTTTTATTGCTCAACAATTGATACTCTTGCATTAAGAGTATAACAGGTTCATTGAGTTTGTACTTTGTTTTAATTTTATAATTGTTTCATTCCTCCCAAAACAAAATACTGCTATTTATAATATGACACCTAAACTTTTGACACCTAAATTTTTCAAATTTTTCCCATTTTCTGCCTTTCTCTTCTCCTACATCCATGGTATTATCTTATATTCCTTTCAGTGCTTTCTTTTTTTTAGTATTTTTTTAATATAAATTATCATGCCCGAGTTCTTATGTTGGATAGGAATTAATGTATAAAATAAGAAAGAAAGAAAGTAAGAGTGAAAGAGAGCAAAGGAAGAAAGAAAGAGACAAAGAACGAGTAAGAGAAAAAAAAAAAAAATTAGAAAAAGAAGTCAAAAACTCCATTTAATGCTGGCTGCCTGCAGCTTCTATAGTTATATGTAATGAGGCTTCACTTCTGTTGTAGAAGTGTAGAATTAGATAGAGACACTTGTCTCTTTCCATTTTTGAGGGGTTATAATCAGCAAAGGCCAGCTGATGGCAAAGTACAGTGTGACAAGCAACATTTAATTTACAACAAAAGTGGTTACTCTTAAGGGTTAAGAATATAAATTGTATATATGGAGAAATATCCACAACTAATTGCTGCAGTATATTTTTTAGTTTCCATAATTTTTTTTTTACACTTATTTCAATGTATATGAATTCTGTGTTGATGTCTCTTTATTTGTATGAGTCTATACGTAAATTTTCACAGCTATCAATTTATATTTTATATGAAGTTGTATATGTGTATATAATTATATGTATTTGTATGTATATATATATGTGTGTGTATGAATATATATATATATATATACACATACACATACATACATATATATGTGTGTATACACATGCATTTGTGCTTGTGTTGTGTGTATATATGTATCTATGTAATCTGTATATGTTTGAGTGCATATATACGTATCACCTATGTATGTATGTGTATATATGCAATTTTAAATGTATATGCACAGAAAAATATTGTCTGTTCAAGTTCTGTAAGCATGTATATAAATAAAACTTCTGTAAAATAATAATAATGATGACAATGATGATGAAGATGGCAACAACAACAACAACAACAGCAAAAACTAGAACAACAACAATAGTTTCTTTTGACTTAGTACACAGTTCAATATTTTTGAGGAGGGATAAATTGGATGTGTAATATTCATGCCATTTCTGTGAACACTAGTTGTATAGAGGAAGTGAAATAGCTTGCCATACATGAGATGGTTTCTCTGAAATTACAATAGATTCTCAACAACCAGATGTGATATATTTAATTTTAAAAATACCAAAGTAAAATCACAAACTTTAAAGTAAGCAAAAAAGAAAGAAATGTTGAAAAGGTTTGGGATAGTGAACTGGAAAATCATCAGGACTGGTAAAGTGAAGTTTATAGCTAGTGTCTTGAGTGCATAAAATACATACAGTGATCTCTCATAGAGTAACAAGAAATGAAAACTAACTAAATTACATATCTTGTATCTTCTATCATTTATTTGTTACAGTCATTAGATGGAGGCCATGCTGGGGCACAACCTTGAAGGACCTAATCAAAGAGATCAACCCCAGTAATTTTCTTTAAAGTCTGGTACTTATTTTATCAGTTGCTTTTTGATGAACTACATCATTATGGGCATGTAAACAAACCAACACCAGTTGTCAAGCAATGGTGGGAGCAAACACACGTGCACACACACACACACATGCACACATACACACAAATACATGCATGCACAGCAGGTTTCCTTCAGATTCTGTCTATCATGCAGTTGGACTGAACTTAGAACCATGTGGTTGGAAAGCAAACTTCTTACTAAACAGCTATGCCTGAGCAAAAGTTTACTGGAATACAGACAAGTTTTACCCTGATGATGTAATTCATACTGGGAGTGAATCTAAGAAATGTATGATAGCCAAGAGACAACTACAGTAAAATTGAGAGAACTATTGCCATGTTGGGAAAGGATTTTCTTATGTTTTTCATTTTCTTTGTTTTGTTTTGGTGAATGTGAAGTGAAATGCTGGTTTCAAATTTTGGCACAAGGACAGCAATTTCAGGGTTGGGAGTGAGTTGATTAAATGAACCCCAGTGCTCAACTGGTACTTATTTTATCGATCCTGAAAAGATGAAAAATGAAGTTGACCTTGGCAGAATTTGAACTCAGAATGTAAAGATAGACGAAATGCCACTAAGCATTTTTGCCAAGCATCTTAATGATTCTGCCTGCTCACCACCTAATGCAAAGTGAAATATTAACATCAAATATCTGCTGTCTGTGGCTGTGTGGTAAGAAATTGATTTCCCGAATCTCATGATTACAGGTTCAGTCCCACTTGGGTAACTTCTTCTACTATAGCTTCAGGTTGGCCAAAGTATTGTCAGTGGATTTGGTTGATTGAAACTGAAAGAAGCCTGTCTCATATGTATTCATGTGTGTATTTGTATTTGTGTTAGTCTCCCAAACCAGTTTTGGTTTGTTTACAGTTTTGGTTTGTTTATTATCCTGTAGCTTAGTATTTGGGCAAAAGAGATCAATAGACTAAGCCCTAAGTTAAAAAAAATAAATACTGGGGTTGTTTGACTAAATCTTTGAAGGTGGTGCCCTAGCATGGCAGCAATGAATATGTATCTTGTACGGATATTGCTTATTTACAAGGGATGTTATGTTGGGATAATTTACTTCAAGTGATAGATTGAACATCTAAAGTATTGGTTATGTGCTGGACAGAAAGTAACATTGTGAACAGATGGTAAGACAAATAGATGATAAATATTGGCTTTCAGTTGATAATACACCTATCTACTACAAAAGTAGACAAAAATAAATGACTTGGAAGGTAGTGGTAAAGCCATATTTGAAATCATTAGATTTTTCAGCTATGATGATACATGAATGAGATATATGAAGAAATGTGGTGTTACAAGCCTTTTAAATTAATGTTGACATTAAAAACAAAGCAAACATTAAAATGATGATGATGGTAATGATAATAAAAGTATTTAGTGTAAAAATCATACACTTCAATGTGCTTTTACACAAAACAGCTGCATGTAGTACTTAAAAAATGATTGAAAATTTCATTTAATTTTCAGTTAATGATATAAACTAATTCAATCATCTCACCACATCTGTTCTGAGAATTGTCATGAAGAAATGTGAATTTAGTTATTTAGTAAATGTAAATTAGTTTGAAAGATTTAATTTCACATTTTAGAAAACGAGTAAATTTACAATCATTTGATTTATTGTAGCACAATTTGGATCTTTACTAATCAGGAATTTAATTAATTAATATGTAACATGACATCTAAATGATTTTCAAATTGGAAGATAAAACTATTTTAATCTTTTAGTTATAATTGTTATGAGTAATGCTGTGAATAAATCTGAAGTAAGCATAGTGTCTTTTATCTTAATCTTTTACTTGTTTCAGTTGTTGGACTGTGGTCATGCTGGGGCACCACCTTCAAGGATTTTAGTCAAATGAATCAACCTCAGTACTTAATATTTTAAAACCTGGTGCTTATTGTATCAGTCTCTTGTGCTGAGCCACCAAGTTATGGAGACATAAACAAACCAACACTGGTTGTCAAGCAGTGGTGGGGTACAAATACAAACATGAAACACACACACACACACACACATTTATATATGATGGGCTTCTTTCAGTTTCTGTCCACCAGATTCACTCACAAGGCTTTGGTTCACTTGAAGCTGTAGTAGAAGACACTTGCCCAAGGTGTCATGCAGTGGGACTGAACCCAGAACCTTGTGATTGTGAAGCAAACTTCTTACTACACAGCCATGTTTGTTTGATAAAAAAAATGTTTTCTTCTGTTATTGTTGAGATTTTATATAAATCATAAATATTTTTATGTAAACAATTAAGAGAGATTCTGAGAAAACTGGTAGCAGGCTGTCAGTAAAAATTATAGAAGGAACTTCATAAGTTGAGATAAAGTGAAAAAATCTTTTTCCCCTTTAAATGTTAGGTTGATTTTTTTTTATGCTGATACCTATTTGTATTCAAACTTATGAACTATCACAGCATTTGGCATGTTTATAGTACATTTGATCTGCTAAAAGGAAGTTGCAAATATGATTATTATGATAAAAGCTATTCACTGGTTAAAGCATGTTATAATATCTATTGGTTAAAACTATATGTAAGTTAATAGAGTAATTAATGTATTCTGCTGACTAAATTCTAATTACTTGAGATACATATAAAACATTCAGTAGAATTTACTTTTTATATATGAACTGAGTTTTGTCTAAATGCATAATAATAATAATAATGGTTTCAAATTTTGGCACAGAGCCAACAGTTTTTGAAGGGAGTGGGGAGTCATTTACATCAACTCCAGTATTTGACTGGTACATATTTTGTCGATGCTGAAAGGATAAAAGGCAAAGTCAACCTTGGTAGAATTTGAACTCAGAACATAAAGCCAGATGAAATGCCATTAAGTATTTTATCCAGTGTACTAACAATTTTGCCAGCTCTCTGCCTTAATAATAATAGTAATAATGATAATAGTCCTTTCTACTATGGGCACAAGGTCTGAAATCTTGGGGGGAAGAGTTAGTTGAATCGACCTTGAAAAGATGAGTGGCAAAGTCAATGTAAGCAGAATTTGAACTCAGAATGTGAAGATGGATGAAATACTATTAAGCATTTCACCTAGCATGCTAATGAATAATGATAATAATAACGGTTCCATATTTTTGGCACAGAGCCAGTAGTTTTTGAATGGGGGGATAGTTGATTACATCAACCCCCAGTACTTGACTGGCAAGTATTTTATCAACCCTGAGAGGCTGAAAGACCAAGTTGGTCTCAGCAAAATTTGAACTTAGAATGTAAAGATGGGTGAAATACCACTAAACATAATTATCATCATCATCATCATCATCATCATCATCATCATCATCATTACAATTAATAATAATAATAATAATAATAATAATAATAATAATAATAATAATAATAATGATAATAATAATGATAATAATAATCATAGACAAAGGACATTTTCAAAGAGTAAATTCAACTGAATTTTATTGTTTCAGTTTCTCAGTCTTCCAGAATTTATCTTCTACTTACAAGACTAGAAGAATGTTCTTAAAGTGATTATAAAACAATGAAAGTAAAGAACAGGTTATTAAAGTTTGTTATAACTATGAAAATTCATTTTATAGTTACATACACTATGTTACAGTAATAAAACCAATAAGATTATAGATTTATTGATAGATATTGGGTATTTTATATCTATCTAAATGATGTTTAACAAAATAAAATAAATAAAAAAAATATATAAGGAAAAGATTTTCAAAAGTACAATGTATTAAATTATCACTCTACTGTAAATCAACTCTGTCTTTCTTCCTGGTTCATTTAACAAATAAAACCATTCCTCTTCTTAAAGCTTAGTTAATAAGAATTATAAAACAAAATGTATGACTATCAAAATATATATACAAGACAGTTTACCTATATGGAAGGCAAGGATCTCTAACATTAAGGACAAGCAAATTCAATCATGCCTGTACTTCAAAATATATGAGGGATATTTTAAGACCTTCTGCATTCCGTATGTGCATGTGGAAAGAACATAACAAAAGCAAATGTTCTCCTGCAACTGTAGTAGCAGCAGAAAACTTAAAGCTTCGTCTTTATAGTCAATAAACTTTAATAAAAATATCAGCAAATCTTATCAGGTGGTTTCATAAACTTCTTGAACAGCAAAAATAACACACACACACACACTACAAACAGCAAACACACACACACACCATATACAGCACACACACACCACATACAGCACACACACACACACACCACATACACACACACACACACACACACACACACCATATACAGCACACACACACACACACACACACCACATACAGCACACACTCACACACACACCACATACAGCACACACACACCACATACAGCACACACACACCACATACAACGCACACACACACACACCACACACCACATACAGCACACACACACCACATACGGCATGCACACACACACACCACATACAGCACACACACACCACATACGGCATGCACACACACACACCACATACAGCACACACACACACACACCACATACAGCACACACACACACCACATACAGCACACACACACACCACATACAGCACACACACACCACATACAGCACACACACACACACACACCACATACGGCATACACACACCACATACAGCACACACACACACACACACCACATACGGCATACACCCCCCCCAAATACAGCACACACACCCCAAATACAGCACACACACACACACACACCACATACAACACACACACACACACCACATACAGCACACACACACACACACCACATACAGCACACGCACCCATATACAGCACACACACACACACACACACACACCACATACAACACACACACACACACACACACACACACACACACACACACACACACCACATACAGCACACACACACACGTACACATGCATATGTATACATACACTCACACATTCCCTCCACTTGCATACAAACAAAAAGATTAGATACAAAGTGAAACACTTATGTTAGAGTTTCGTAACTGTGAGTAGATATTCTCTGTTCTCTGCATTAATTTCTAGGAAACAATTAGATTGCTCTTAAAAATTGTTTATACATACTTTCTATTAGTGAATTATGTCAGTAAAAGTAAGAAAGCTGAATTTAGTCAAATAAGCAAACAAATTTCACTGAGGTTGACTTTGCCTTACATCTTTTTCAGGGCCAATGAAATAAGTACTAGCGAAAGTATAAGTGAAATGCTTAGCTGTATTTTACCAGTCACTATGTTCTGAGTTCAAATTCCACCGAGGTCGACTTTGCCTTTCATCCTTTTGGGATTGATAAAATAAGTACCAGAAATAAGCACTCGGGGTGATATAATCAATTAGCCTCCACCTCCAAAATTTCAGGCTTTATGACTATAGTAGAAAGGATTATTATTATTATTATTATTATTATTATTATTATTATTCAGTAGTTTTATTTTTATACCGTGCTTTCACTTCACTACCGAGCGCAGCTCTATGTGCCTAGGGTATGTGCTGTGGTTTGCTGTGATGTTCTTATGGTTACTGTATTGAAAGTGTTTTGCATAGGATGTGTGCAGTGCTCAGTAGTGCAATTTTCTGTATGTTATATATGCTTGTAAGTCCTGATGTTTTTGTTATGTATTTGTCTGAATATTTTATTATTATACCTAAGGCACCTACTATGATAGGAATTGTTTCTGTTTTTAGATTCCACATTCGAGTTACCTCTATTTCCAGGTCTTTGTATTTTGAAAGTTTCTCCATTTCTTTTAGGGAAACATCATCTGCTGGTATTGATACATCAATTAGAAAGCATTTTTTTCCTTCATGATCTTTGACAACTATTATTATTATTATCATTATTATTATTATTATTATTATTATTATTATTATTATTATTATTATTATTATTATTATTATCATTATTATTATTATCATTATTATTATTATTATTATTATTATTATTATTATTATTATTATTATTATTATTATTATTATTATCATTATTATTATTATCATTATTATTATTATTATTATTATTATTATTATTATTATTATTATTAAGGTGGCAAGCTGGCAGAATTGTTCACCCGTCGCCATGTTCTCAGTTCAAATTCCACCAAGGTCGACTTCACCTTCCATCCTTTCAGGAATTAAATAAGTACCAGTTATGCACTGGGGTTGGTGTAATTGACTTAATCCCCTCCCCCAAGCTGCCCTTGTGGTAAAAATTTGAAATAATAATAATAATTAATATTATTAAGGCAGTGATCTGGCAGAATTGTTAGCATGCTGGGTGAAATGCTTAGCATTATTTCACCCATTGCTACATTCTAAGTTCAAACTCTGCTGAGGGCGACTTTACCTTTCATCCTTTTAGGGTCAATAAATTAAGCACCAGTGAAATGCTGGGGTTGATGTAATTGACTGGTCCCCTCCCCCAAAATTTCAGGCCTTGTGCATATAGTAGAAAGGATTATTATTACTATGTTGTTTTTTTCCTTCTTTCTTCAAAATTTTCTTCCATTTCTCGCCAAGTGTTTTCCGTACACCTAGGGCAGAGAAACTCGTATGCAATCCCAGTTTACACACGCAAATTCACAGGTAAACCATGTATTTAAAAAAAAAAAAAAAAAAAAAAGTCATGAATGGATGTTGTTTTCACAGCGATAATGCTCTTCTCAGTACATGAGTCGTTCCAGTTAGCACGATTTTTTGCACTTCCTGTAGGGATGGTAAGCCTGGTATCATTTTCAAATAGGTTTCAGTACCTTTTTTTATCATTCCTAGAGATCCTACAATAACTGGTATGGTAGTCGCCTTGAGGTGCCACATTTTTTCAATTTCTATTAGCAAGTCTTTATATTTACTGATCTTGTCAAATTCTTTCGCCGCTATATTATGATCAGAGGGAATACTCATGTCAATTAATAAACACGTCTTCTTTGTCTGATCTTTTATGATGATATCCGGTTTATTAGCTTTTATAGCCTTGTTAGTATGTATGTACGGGGAAGTCCCTATTATTATTATTATTATTATTATTATTATTATTATTATTATTATTATTATTATTATTATTATCATCATCAAGACAGTGAGCTGGCAGAATGATAAGCACACTGGGGAAAATGCTTAGTGGCATATCGTCCATCTTTATGTTCGGAGTTCAAATTCTGCTGAGGTTGACTTTGCTTTTCATCCCTTCAGGGTCGATAAATTAAGTACTAGTTGCATACTGGTGTTGATCTAATCGACTGGCCCCTTCCCCCCAAATTTCAGACCTTGTGCCTATAGTAGGAAGGATTATTATTATCATTGTTAATGATGACTAGCTAGCAGGATTGTTATAGGATTATAAAAATGCCTTGTGGTATTTGATCTCATCATTTATGTTCTAAGTTCAAATACTGCTGCAGTCAACTTTGCTTTCTTCCTTTTTGGGGGCCTATAAAGTACAAGTAAATTACTGTTGTTTATGGGATAGACTTACACTTTCCCATGAAAATTTGTTGGCCTTGTACTTAAATCAGAAAACATTAATACCATTATCATCATGTTTTTAGTAGTTTTATGTGAGTTTTACTTCACAACCAAATGCACCTTTTTGTTCCTGATTATTGAATTGTGAATGTTCAATTGTCTTTGTATTTTACTCATGTTTTGCATTGCTATGGGATTTCATTTGTTGTTTATGGTGTTATTTTAGTGTTTCATCTGTTGTTTAGGGTGTGTGTGTGTGTGTGTGTGTGTGTGTGTGTGTGTGTGTGTGTGATGTAATTTGAGTGAGTTAGTGTTTTAACATTGGTTATCAATTAAGTAAGGGTGTGTGTTGTGCTATATTGTTTGGTGGTGATGCTGAAGAGTATGTATTGTGTTGTTTTAGTGGGTGGTTATTGTATAAGCTGTTTTTTGTTTAGAGGAAGTACTATTTGAGTTGTGCTATTGAACAGAAAGTATTTTACATAGGCACAGAAGTGGCTGTGGTAAGAAACTTGCTTCCCAACCATATAATTCTGGGTTCAGTCCTATTGCATGACTCCTTGGGCAGGTGTCATCTACTATAGTCTCAGGCCAACCAAAGCCTTGTGAGTGGATTTGGTAGATGGAAACTGAAAGAAGCCTGTTGTGTATATATGTGTGTGTGTTGATATCTGGAGTTGGTGTCTTTATGTCCCTGTAACTTAGCAGTTCAGCAAAAGAGACTGGTAGAATATGTACCAGGCTTAAAAAAGAAAAAAAAGTAGTCAATTCGTTCAACTAAAATTCTTCAAGGCCCCAGCATGGCCACAGTCTAATGACTGGAACAAATAAAAGAATTGTGCATCATGTTATGAGTTCTGTAAGGATTTTATTTTTGTTTTGTTTTTTCATTATACCTGGTACTGCAATTATTGTATTGTGGTGTCTTTACATTCAACTCTCACATCCTACTCATTTTCATTTCAAAACAGAATGCAAATAATTGCAGACATGATTGTGTGATCAAGAAATTTGTTTCCCTACCACAGATTTGAGTCCCACTGCATTGCAACTTGTGCAAGCATCTTTTGCTATAGTCCTGGGCTAGCCAAAGTCTTGTGAGATGATTTGGTAGATAGAAACTGAAAGAAGCCTTTAGTATATATGTGTGTGTGTGTGTGAGAGTACACGCAGGTATGTGTCTCCTTACCATGATATCACATGATAGTTGTAAATGAGTGTTACACGTGATGTCATTTGTTACTAATCTTCAGTGAAAACATGTCAGGCCATAGGGAAATGGTACTTTGCTTAGTAACAGATGAGGATTGGTGGCAAGAACATCTACACAGAAAATCTGCTTCAACAAATTCCTTCTGACCCATACAGATATGGAAATGTTGACATTAAAATGATGATAATGATGATGATGATGATGATGATGACAATGATGATGTTGAGAACTTGAGCATACTGAGTTACTTGTTGGCTAAATTAATGTCCACAAGTAGCATTGAAGAAATAACCTCCAACGTATTGATCAGTTGTGTCCCAATAAACCATAGCAAGTTATCTTAAAGGAAATATGATTTCATTGAAGGTACATTTGCAAACAGAGTAGCTGTGTTTTGTGTTTCTAAAACACATGATTTCCTTAAATTCATGAAAGATGTTTTGATACTTGTTCAAGTATTGTTACCTGTCAAAATTAAACTGCAATTTATTATTTATTACATAAAAACATTGAAAATAAAGTATGATGGCAATGTTTTATTTGAAAATTATTTAATTTTCTCCAGGATTATAATGATTTGTTTTGAGATTATTTCAATTTGCTTCAAGTTTATTTTAATATATTTTAAGTTTAGTTTAATTTGCTTCAAGCTCATTTTAATTTGCTTTGAAATTATTTTAACATATATTTGAGAAGGGCTAGTTCATGTCTTTATAAGTTCTCACCTTTGGTTTCCCAATAATTTTCATTAATGCCAAAGATACTGTGCCCCCCTTCATGATAGCTGTATAGAGATTAAAGTGCCATTGACTGTATGTTGTATACATCAGTTCACCATAGAACATGTCCTTTCAGAGACATCTTTTACATATGTAGCATCTATACTTTTTCAAATGCAGATGAAACGCATGTCATACTCTTTGTCACATGTATGTACTTCTTTGGGAGTCTAAGAATTGCTTGCTGAATTATAACTTACGGAGCAATCATTCCTGCTTGTGGTCTCTTTTTTTTATAAAATAGTTGACAGTGTAAAGATGATGTCAATTAACTATTGATCTCCAGTGTTGGAATCCACACTGGTAGTCAGAAATATTCTCTCCATGAGATATTGTACTTAGAGAAGCAACACACATCCTATTCATTTTGCAATATTGTCCCTCATATATTATTTTTATAGTACATTTTAAGAGTAGAATGGCTGTTTTAAATAAATACTCTTTCCTCATCTTCACCATTTCAACTATGATGACATCTCTTTTGTTTACGTTTCATTGACCCAAATATCAAATTAATTTAGAGTAATGATTTATTTATTTATTTATATATTTATATCTAATTAATTCAAAATAGAGTAATGATTATTTTATTTATATCCTATTAAGATGGCTCATTGGTAAATTATTTGATTAACAATATATTAGCTGCTTCTAGTCTCAGAGGGCGTTTGTTACTCAATTGAACTTTATATAAAGCCTTAAAATATATCAGTATAACATGCCTCATTTCTAAGCTATATGATTCATAGATCTAGTATCATGTTTTGAAAACATTTACGCATCCTAACCTAAATTGCCTACTTTCTGATTGTAGTTTTACAACTATGTAGAAGTCTAAACCAAGAGACTTCAGCAAGAGTTTCACCTGATGCTTAAAATACAATCTTCCATGTGTTCAACCTCTTATTTGCAAATCTCTGTCTGGAAAGATTTGGTAAAACAAGTAGTACCACTCCTTTTCAGACTAAATAATAATATGCAATTTTAATTAATTGGTATTGCTACTGATTTTTGGCTAAATTCAGATTTTAAGTTAAAAGAAGTCACATGTTCAGATAAAAATATGCATAAGTTACTCTAATTGATTGTAGACTCATTACTAAATCTATGAAGAAGGACTTGTCAGCCTTGAACTTCGACATTCTTTTTACTGATGCATTACTTTGCTATATAAATGTTTATGCAATTTTTGTGAATTTAAATGTTTTATTCAGCATGTATATTGTTGTTAAATATTATTCAAGGATTGTTGTTTTATACTAATTAACATTAAAAAAAGGATACTTTATAATACAAAAATATGGTGTGATACAATTTATAAAAATTTTAAGACATCAGCAGTAGATTACAAGTTGTTCTCTAGCAAATTTAGTTACAGTCCACACTATTAGTTTGTTAAAAAAGCAAAACAATCTTGATAGGGAGAACAAATTAAAACATAATTGGTGAGAGAGATTCATTATTTCTGTGGAACAAAGATATTACACCTCTTGATATTGATGCATCTTCTTTCCTGATCCAATATTTATACTTTCAGTGGATAAGAAATTATCAATATTGAACATAGAATGTTGATGTTGCTATCTGGTTCAGTTGGTGTAACTATTATTTCAGGAAGAATTTATCAATAAACCCTAAGGTGTTACCATTAGAAAGAGACAGAAAAGCTGGTATCAAATTTCTTAAGTAACAGCTTGAATTAATTTAGCACTTTTTTGTTTAGTTGTATTTCTTTAAGTTTCCTTTGTTGAAAAGTCTGATCTTGATTATTTTTATGGCATTATGTTTCTTTGATGCTAAGTCTAATGATTAGATTAAATATGTTGAATTTCTTTCTTCCCAATAATTAGACACTCATGCAAATTATCTTTTTCTGCATACAAAGTAGATATCAAAATAGATATGAAAGAAATAAAAACATCTACATTTTAAATGTGATGCAATCAATAAAGGTATGAACATATTTCACCTTCATCTTCTAAACAACATATTTGAAAACTTGTGGTTGAATTGTTTCTTTCTGATGCATTTGGTTGCTGTCAGTACCACAGTTATAAGTGTCAATCTGAAATATATTTATGCTTGATTTTTTAAAATATTTTTAAATAAGTTATTACAGAAAACCCTCTGTAATTCTTAAGCCCAGAAGTTTTCTACTTACTTGTTTGCCAAGCATTAAAAAACTTGGGCATGTTGTTATCTAAATTCAAGAATTTGCAATCCTAACAAATTAAGTTGATGGTTTTAATTGTAACAATATGTAATGGAATTGAATCATAAAGATAACTTTACGCTAAATCTTGAAAGATTCTGAAATGAATGACAAATTGCTTTGTTTAAATGAGTATGTAAATCTTACAATGGCATTTTACTGAAATAACTAAATTGTAATGTTACATAATTTTTGAGGAAGCAGGAATTTTTGAAATTTTGTATCAGCATTGTGCTGTTATCAGTCTTACATTTCTCTGTAGAATCTAGAATACATTTGATTTTATTCCTCTGTATATAAAAAGTATTTCATTAAAAGATCACACAAATTTGATTGAAATCTAAAGATAATACTAAATCACAGATGTAGAAATGGATTTTTGATCATAACAATAGGTATGCCAATATTTTATGACCAATGAAAATCAAATGTGTTTTAGGGACATTTATTTACTTTTAGAATGTTCAACAGAAAACAGAAAATAACATAATTGTTGTTCATTTTAAAATAATATAAATACTTTTTTTTTTGTTTCTTTAAAACATAAAAATGTAATCTTTAAAGATTGTATAATAACAAATTATTAAGGAAGAATTTCAGAGAGCGTGATTAGTTGTTTCAATGCAAAAATATAGAAGAATTGCACATTTAACTAAACTACTTTTAGATATGCTTAAAGTTCCTTACAAATAACCAACAGTATGTTTCATTTTTATCTTATACAAATTCATGTTTTATGAATATTTCTCAAGATTAAGTAGTTAATGTACTGATAATTTTAACTGGATACATTTCTAGTTCTCATTTATCTATTATCTGAATCTTTATTCTCTTACTTTAACAATCAATGTTATGTTTAATAAAAATAAATTGATAAGAGCTATATCATTGGGAAATCTTCTAAAAATATTACCTATTTATATATATTATTGGTTTAAGTGTTGAAAAATGAGTTGTATAACTCATAAAATATTTCATAAAACATATTATGGCATGTTATTTTCTTTTGTTACTGTATTCTTTATTAACAGTTCTTCTGTTAGTTTTATGGATTCTCTTCTTATCAAATAGTTTATAACACAAATGAATAATTTTGTATTACAACTTATTTATAAATTCTAGCTTTGGCATTTTATATATGCATTCAATGTTTGCATATTTGCATATTTTTGTTGAGAACATGAAGTTGATAATATAAAAGTAAATTCTCAAATATAGACGAAAGATCTGATACTTTTGATTTTGTCTAGCATTACCTATATAACAGTAATTCAGACGGATATTCATTATTTATTTCTTCTAAAAGACAGATTAAAAAATATCTTTGCTGAAGCTACCTAGTGGGCTATTAAAAGAATGTTTGTCTATAGAAGTAAATATCAAAATATCTGTTGAATATTAGCACTAGTGAATTTTCTCTAAAATAAATATTTATCATGAAATAAATACTTAGAAACGTTTATAGAAGTATTCCACTGATAACTATTAGCAATGAGGAAATATGAAATGAGAGGAAATGGTAGAAAAGAATTATTTATTTTGTTTTGGATTGATTATCTTTTTACATTTTATTGATTATTGTTAGCTAATTATCTCTTATTTTATAATCTACAGTGAATTTCATTAATATAAACTATTTTGTGTATGTGCGTGTGTCTTTTTATGTGATATATATCTGGGCATATATGAATATGTGTATGTATGTATACATATATCTATATATGCATATATGTATATAAGTGCATAGTCTAACATACTTGTGTGTGCATGTATTCATTTATTAATACATATATACACGTTATGAATAATTATCTATCTATCTTTACATGTAGATATAGATAGCTAGTTCAGTTAGATAATATATATGTACATATATAACACATA
Organism: Octopus bimaculoides; assembly: GCF_046866305.1. NCBI lineage: Eukaryota > Metazoa > Mollusca > Cephalopoda > Octopoda > Octopodidae > Octopus > Octopus bimaculoides. Next base: position 88,402,431 of record NC_142930.1, on the reverse strand, counting down.
TATATATATATATATATATATGTATAGATTAATATGTTTGCACATACATGCACATACATACACATTGAATACGAATCTATAAATTATAAATAATTATCTGTTTATCTATCTATCTACCTACCTGCCTGCTTGCCTGCCAGTCTGCTTGCCTGACTGTCTGCTTGCCTGCCTGTCTGCTTACCTGCCTGTCTGCTTGCCTGCCAGCCTGCCTACCTGTCTGCCTACCTATCTGTTTGTCTTCCCGCTCACCTATCTATCTATCTATCTATCCATCCATCTGTCAGTAGATAGATAACTTTCTTTTTATTAGCCACACAGGGCTGCACACAGAGGGGACAAATCTAGATAGATAGATAGATACTTAGATAGATAGATAGATAGATAGATAGATAGATAGATAGATAGATAGATAGATTAGTGGATAATTATTATATACTGGCTGCATGTTTCTGAGCTGGGAAATGAATGGAATGCCTGGTGTGTGTCTTGTTGTGGCTACCCACTCCTAAAAAAATGGGAAATAAGCCTGGGCATATATAAAAAAAAAAAAAAAAAATGTTTCTGGACACTAACACTGGAAGGATAGCCATGTCCATGACATGACTAAAGGGATCCCAGAAAGCCCACGTCTCTGCTCACTCACCAGCTTCATGAGTGATAGAAGAATGAATGATAAAGATAAGAGAAATGAAAAGTAACAACTCATATGCTTTCATGCAAACATATGTACATACATATATACACGTATAAATATATTTATATATATGTATATCTATATATGTTTATATATATATGTGTTTATTATATATATGTATGTATTAAATATAGGTACATGCACACACACACACACACACATGTATAGAAAGAGAGAAGGGGAGAGAGCGAGAGAGTGATCATTAGGTTCAGTTTATAGGGTTACCTAGGGTTTTGTGTCCATGAAGCACTTAGCTTTACATATGTCTCATCAGACCCTAATGGCCAGTGGCCTATACACTTGTCATAACTATCTTTCTCTAAATACCCTACTGCTCCATACCTCAGAGTGTGTTTGTCTTTTGGATTTACGATTTACTGACAATACATATATGTATGTGTGTGTATATATTACGATGATGTACTTGCATAGCAAGTAACCTAATCTGAGATTGTGTGCTGAAACAAAAGCAATTGCAGCATGAAAGGTGTATATAAGCCATTTAAAAACACACAAAACCCGTTAGATTCACTTCAACATTTAAATTTAATTTGTCAAAATATTTTTGTCGCATTGAAACCACGACCAATTCACTGACAAAATTCTGTGCTACACTTTCTACACTGCAATTGTTCTATATATATATATAAATATATATATATTATATTCATACATTTATGCATACATACGTACACACACATATGCACACACACACGCACACATGTGTGGATTGACAGTTAGATAGATAGATAGGTAGATAAATATGTTTTGTAAAACAAACAGGAGAAATAGAATTTAATACATGAGTACATATTTTATCTTTTACTTCTTTTAGTCATTGGACTGTAGCCATGCTGAGCCTTCAAGGATTTAGTCAAAGAAATCAACACTAGTACTTTTTTTTTGAAGCTGGTCCTTACTTTATTCATTTCTTTTGGTCAGCTGAGGCTATAGTAGAAGGCACTTGCCCAAGGTGCCACACAATGGGACTGAACCCAGAACCATGTGATTGGTAAGCATGCTACTTACCACACAGCCACTCCTGCACCTGTAAATTACTGTCTCACAGAGATATGAACTCGGATTGCTGGACTCAAAGTCCAGAGTGCAAACCATTACACTATATGTATATAAATATATATATATATATATATATATATATATATATATATAGTTAAAAAAAACACAAAAAACAATAACAAAAAAGTGAGGACGTGATACGGATAGTGTTATTGGACGCTCGGGAAAGGAAAGAGAGAGAGAGTATGACGTTTCGGGCGGAGCCCTTTGTCGGAAAGACGGAAAGTTCAAAGAATGGAAAAACGGAGGAAGAGAAAAATGGCACCGATGCCCACTATATATATATATATATATATATATATATATGTAATGCCTGTGTTACTTTTGACTGATTTCTCAGCTTTGTTAGAGTATCACAAATATATCTTGCAGGTTTAGTACTTGCAGTTTAAATTGTGATTTCAAAAGCTTTGTCTTTTATCCTTTCAGCATCACATAAATAAATAAAGTACAGCCAAGTACTGGGTTTGACAGTATTGACTAACATCCCAAAATTACTGATTGCATGCCAGAAACAATTATTATTCTGCACACTAACAAGAACATTTCATTCCTCTACTCACTCACATGCATGCCCACCACCCTACCATACACTCATACATGCACGTTATTCATTTGTGCTAGTTCAGCGAGTGGTAAAATGACTCATGTTTATTGGATCCTATATAGACAGAAGAAATGGTACAAGTTATATTTCTTTTTCTGCTTACTTCTCTTCATTTTAATAGATACAACAGCTATAGGTGAAAAGACTTGTCAGTCTGTCTTCTGATTCTGCAGACAAAATGGAAAAGGTGTTTCCCTGAAGGAGGGTGAGGGAGACGTACTTACACAGCCACTCCGATTCATGGGGCTTGCTCTTGTGGATTGCCATCTCTGTCCTGATAGCAGTGAGCAGGAATGTCATCTGGAGGCCAAGAATGTGGGAGCTTTCCATTGCCTTAGGCTCAACCAGAAATCTGTCAGAGATCTGCTTTTTTGACACTTAGTCTTCCTTTGCTTAACAAGCAGCAAAGCCTGGGTTGCCAACCAAACGCACCATTGGTGGGGTTGGTTGACATTGCATGTAGCATCCTAGATGAGGGACCTACCCCTACAGGACTTTTCACAGCATGCAGCTGCTTCAGGCAAGCATGACTGGGTGAATAGACCTTGCCTGACATATAAACATTATGCATAAATTCATATTTGAACAGAAACAAAACAAAGGAACAAACAGAAAATTCACACACAGGACAGGACATTGTTAATTCCTCATCAGTTATCATCCTAAAACATCCTTACAATTTCACACATTTAATGATATCTGTATATCTACCTCCCTGCCTCCCTGCCTAATGATGATGGATTCTCATGTCATGAACAGTGAATAAGGGTTCAATAAAATAAAGTGGTAATCATGTTCTATGGACACGAATGTGTCACTTGGGGCCTGCTGCTGCCTTCAAAACCTTGTAGTAAAATGGAACACATTGAGGACTAAGTTAGCTTGAATGCTTGTGGACCGTTTACTATGTATTTCCTTGAGTGGATGGCAAGGCCTGCTTTGCTCTGTCCCACAAACCCACAAGGAAAGGTAAGATTTTCATTTAGAGGAGCAGTGTTTTGCCAGCATGCCTTCATGCTTGCACAAAATTGGTCCTGATCTTGGAATTGACTAAGCTTCAAATCTTTGCATGTGTGTGTATATGTATATGTATATATATATATATATGTATATATATATATTTATATCGTTATCATCATCATCATTTAATGTCTGCTGACATGGGTTAGACAGTTTGACCAGAGCTAGCGACATCGATTTGATGGAGGAAGTGAACTTATGCAAACAAACATTTGATCACGATAAACAAGGCATCTGTGTGGCTGCTCATCAAGAGTCCATAATATATATATATACATATACCCACATACTTGTGTATAAGTATATATATGTATACACACACACACAAACACACACACACACACACACACACACACACACACACACACACACACACACACACACACACACACAACATGTATATATACATAATCCTGCTCTCTTCTATTCACTCTCTTCTCTACATTGCCATTGCACTGTATGTTTGTATGAATAGCAGAACGATGGACTTTTTACTATTGCTGTAACAAAACTATCTCTCTAGTACTGATGTCTTGATAAAATGCATCCTGTGCATGCTGTATAGTGGTCAACATTAGAGTGAAATCAAGCCATAGAAACCATCCCCAAAATAGTTCTCTGACATGTCTATGAGAGAAGTAACTCAAAATGATTTCCATTTATAGTGTTTACAATAAGCAATTGAAGAATTTATTAATTTAAAACAATCTTTTAGTTTCTTTTCATACATTGTATTATATGCAAACTTATAAATAATAATACTTTTATAGTTATACAAATTTTAAGCTTAACATATTTGGAAGAAATTTCTTTCTTTACCACTCAACTCAAAGTAACTGTATCTTCAATTTGAAATAATCATAAGTTATTTTTTTTTAAAGAATCAAAGTTGTTCATTTCTCATAACATTGTGTTATGTAATCAGCATTCTTCACAAAAGTATTACAGAAGTATATTCATCTCAGTTAGGCAGGAAGCATTTTAAACAATAGTTTTTCTTTTTCATCAGAGTACAATATTAGATTCTATTGTCTTAGTCATGTTCGAATTGTTAGTGTGGCAGCTCATTTGATTGTATTTATATGATGATTGAATGTTTGTTAAATCTATCTTGTCATGTGTTCTAACTCATTTGAAACTGTGTCTGATATATAAGACTTACGAGAATTCCATCAAGATGACCAGCAGCTTCAAAGGACATATTTAATTTTGGAAATCTATGAGAAGGTATATGGGGGCTGAGATAATATTTTATAGATATGGAATAAAAATAAATGCATGCTGTTGTCTGTTAATAATACTTCCCACTATAGCATCACTTACTATTGTTATTTCCATTTCAATATGCACATTCTTTTGTGAGATGACTTTTATGTTCTTTTTCTGAATATTACATATATACATATGTGTGTCTGCATATCTATATAAATATATATGTGTATATATGTATGTGTACACATATATGTATATATATATATATATATATATATATATATATATATATATATATATATATATATATATATATATATATATATATATGTATGTGTGTGTATATATATATATATATATATATATATATATATATATATATATATATATATATATATATAGATATATATATGTATATATATATATATATATATATCAATTCTCCCCTAATGATTACAATGACAGTTTTCCTATTATTGCTAATATTGGTGTTGTGGTTGTCTTGTTTTTGTTGTTGTCGTTGTTGTTGTTATTATTATTATTATTATTATTATTATTATTGTTAGTAGTAGTAGTAGTAGTAGTAGTAGTACAATTTTTTATGTAATTTTTATGCAGCAAGTAACAATGTGTAGGTGATTATTTTGCATTCATTGTATTCTAGGATTAATCATAAAACAATAGTAAATGCTTTGTTTCTAATAATCAGCAGTAGTAAGATGTTGAAGTTAATATTTTTCTTTCTGTCCATACTTCAATATCTCATCATTGCTATTGAACAATGGAAACGTGTATTTTTTTAAATATCCCTTTAGATGTCAACTGCTTAGCTATAGTTAGGTTTCTTTTTTTATTATTATTTTTGTTTTATTTTTTTTTAATTTTTATTTTTTGCTCATTATGTATAGGAATTGTAATTTTGAATATTTGCATACATCATTTAATTTACTTTTGAGTAATGTCATCTGATGTATATGAAAGAAGAAAATTTGTTTAATATGTTTCAAATTATTTACAAAGTAATTAATACAACTTAATTAAAATAAAGACATATCAGATCCAGAATGAGATCATGTTATCATAGCAAAGGATTTTATATCTATAATTTGATATTATCTTTTCCACAAAACATTCCATGAAACACAAACTCTTTGACAATTAACTTTTAACTATGTTGTTCTTTTAAATCTAACTCATTCTTTCATAATCATCTATGATAGTAATGTAGTTATGAATAGTTTACTACTAAAAGCCAAATATGTTGAAATGTTTTAAAATAATAGTTCAATATCAAAGAAAATTGCTTATAAATGGTTAAAAAATTATTATTTCAAAACTCAATGTTCAAGAAAGGATTAAAAACTGGATGTAAATTGGCTGGGACATGAAAGATAAATTACATATATACATACACATATACATACACATGTAAGCAAGTGCACACACGCATATACACACATGCATGCACACAACATCATTGTCATAATCCTTGTCATTGTTGTTGGCATCATTATTATATTCATATACTTTTTTTATCCATACCTGCATGTGTTGGATGGGTCTTGATGCATCTTATCCAATTTATAGCATATACTAAGTGTCTTTTATCATGCTACCCACCCTAGAAAGGCTGTTTGTGACAAGATTAAAGAGTCTTCCCTACTCTGTATTCTTCATAGACAGATCCCCTGTGATGCAGTTTAAATTTTTCTTCCTCTCTCTTTCTCTTTATATATATATATATCTCATGCTCTCTCTATATATATGTGTGTGTATGTGTATATTGTGTCCACAGTACTGTGGACACTTTAGTCATGCCAGAGACAGCCTTTCAAGGGTTGGTAGCATGATAGTGTGTGTGTGTTCTGATGACTTGGCAGTATAGGGTGATTATACAACTGTCTTTGTGAAAATTACTGCATAGTATACTAGTATATACTAGTAAAGCATATATATTATGTAATTTCTGTTAAAACAAAAAAAAAAAATTAACTGAATCTCTTCTCATTTTTTATTCTGAACTTGGACATATATATTTATTGAAAAATGATAAACATAAAGCAGGTGCTTGTTATATTTTACTATTATTTGGTTCATATTCTGCATTGTAGTCTATCCTGAGTTTGGTGTCCACATTGTGCTACACTGGGTATGGGAGTGGAGCGTGGAGCTCACTACTGAACTCAATTTTGGTTGTGTTGCACTTTAATGGGCTCCTTTTCTTTCTTTCATTCTATGCTACTTTGAAATAATCCTTATTATTACACACACATACACACACACACACACACATGCACACACACACACATGAATATATATACATGAAGTACATTATTTTTAAGGGTATAACTTGAAGTGGATGATGCTATAAATAGCATATAGAATATTGGGTAAATAAACCTGTAAAGCTTTATTCTAATCCAAGGCTTTACTCTTTTTACTCTTTTACTCTTTTACTTGTTTCAGTCATTTGACCGTGGCCATGCTAGAGCACCGCCTTTAATCGAGCAAATTGACCCCAGGACTTATTCTCTGTAAGCCTAGTACTTATTCTATCGGTCTCTTTTGCTGAACCGCTAATTTACGGGAACGTAAACACACCAGCATCGGTTGTCAAGCAATGTTGGCGGGGACAAACACAGACACACAAACATATACATACTCATATATACATACATATATACGACGGGCTTCTTTCAGTTTCCGTCTACCAAATTCACTCACAAAGCTTTGGTCGGCCCGAGGCTATAGTAGAAGACACTTGCCCATGGTGCCACGCAGTAGAACTGAACCCGGAACCATGTGGTTGGTAAGCAAGCTACTTACCACACAGCCTCTCCTACGCCTACTACACAGCCACTCCTACATCTATATTTATTTTTCTTGTACAATATTCTACATGTTATTATCTATGGCTTTATCTACTTTGAGTTAAATTTCAAAAATAATTTACTTCATATCTCATAATTTAAATTCTTATAATGTATGCATCTTACAATTCCTGCTTGTAAGAAAATTTAAAGTGTCACTTTGGTATAATGTTTAGAACATCTGCCATTTTTACAGAAGATATAGGTTTCAGTCCCAGATGCAGCCTTCAACTTTTTTTCCACTCAAAATGTTTTTAATTCAGTATTCTATACATCATTATTTATAACATTATCTACTTGAAGTTCCTTCATTAAAAATAATTTACTTCAAATCTATCAAAGTTTCTAAATTCTTATAATGTAAACACACAAGCATGACTGTGTGGTAAGCAGCTTGCTTCCTAAGCACATGGTTCCAGGTTCAGTCTTACTGTCTAGCACCTTGAGCAAGTGTCTTCTACTATAGCCTTGAACCAATCATAACATTGTGAGTGGATTTGGTACACGGAAACTGAAAGAAGCCCATTGTATGTATATATATATATATCCTGCCTTAACTCTTCGAAACGCCAGTGTTATAATGGTGGCAGCTGATGAAAGAAATGTTCTCTATGTGGCCTGTGTGTTTTCTGTACCTTGTTTATCATTTTGTCCATGTTTTTTTGCAACGTCATGTACCCAGATATGCATCTATATATACATGTAGATGAAGGTATGTACATACATGTACATATATATGCATATACTCATATATTATTTATATATATATATATATATATATATATATATATATATATATATATGCTCTCTCCCCTGAGCCTGCCCCACCATCTCCCGCCTCCCATTTCCCCTCACCAGCCACCCCACCACCCTACCTCTCCAATGCACCATTCGCCAAGCCTTCCGACGACTCCAGTTCGACCCTTCCACTTCGCACATTTTCCCTAACCCAACCTCCCAACCCGGCTCGTTCCCCTGATTCTGCCTACACTGCCACACTTGCCTTACCTCTCCAACACCACCCTCCTCACTGGCACCCATCATCGACCCTATCACATCACTGACTCCTTCACCTGCACTTCTATCAATGTCATCTACTGCATCTCCTGCTCTCTCTGTGCCCTTCTCTATACATCGAGCAAATGGGATGCCACTTGGCTGACCGGTTCGCGAAACACCTCCAAGACATCCGACTCGGCAATGACACCCTGGTCTCATGCCATTTCTTCTCTACTACTCACTCTTTGTGTTGTCTTGTTGAAAGAAAAAATATTGGCATATCCCCATTGAAGGATGTTTTTGATGTTTATGTTGAGAGAGTCAGTGCAGGTTTGGTGTGTGGTGTCTAGGTTATGAGCAGATGATGGGTATCGGTGGAAAGTTATGCATAAGAATGGGGTTTACTGGATATGATGGCAAGTAAGTGTCGAAAATGTCATCACAGTGTGAGAGATATCACTCATGTCATCAGTAGCAATTCAAAAATGCCTGCAATATACTACCAACCCATGCAACATGACATTGTTGCCAAGCTGGTTTATAATGCTATATGCAAAGGGAATTGTCCATACCAAAGCACACGAGAACCATAGGATATCTCCACCTTTAAAAATAATGTATATATCTATATAGTTGTATATTTTTATTTTATTTTTTTTTAATGTATAGATTACTCTATATATTTTTATATATCTATATATTTTCAATATGTTTGATGTATTGAATATACCTTCGGAGAAATTCATTCATGTTGGGTCTAGGGCTAAATAAATACAAATGTATATGTGAATTTGATTTGCCTAAATTTGATTCTTACTTCTACATTATTCTAACGCCTCAGGTTTGAATATCTGGAGCACTTCAAAATGAAGTCTATGCATTGGAGAAAATCTTTTTCCTTATAATCATATGTATATACATATGTATGTATACACATATATAAAATGGAACTGGTATTTTATGCTTTATATAATGTACATGTGTTTCAGTAAGCTGATTGTGATTATTACTAAAGCTGGTTGGACTATTGTGCAATACAATTGACTTATTTCCTCAGCATTATCAGATCAGCAAAAATACAGTATTAAGAAAATAGTAAGCCCTTATATACACCAGTATGCAAATTAAGTACCATCTGGTAATTACAGCAAAATAGTAAGTGACGGAAGTACACATTATTTTTCCAACCTGTGACAAAATTTCCTTACATCACTAGCAGAATATATTCATGATGTAGTTGATAGTAAGGTTGAACATGCAGTGACACAGTATACCAATTTTAAAAGCTAGAATGCACGTAAGACAAATTAATATAAATGATTATATATATTATTTACATATCTATGTAAATGTACTATACCTCAAGATATATGTGTGTGTGTGTGCACGCATATACACAGATATCTATGTAAGTATAAATATGTATATGTAACCATATGTGCACACATGCACACACACACACGCACACACACACACATACACACACACTCATGTACATATATTGCTTTTTTTAGTGTTGCTAATAATAATTACATAATTTTAATGGACATCTGTGAAAATGTATCTTTTTCTAGAATACTATAAACTGAATTTTGATTTTGCTAAATCAATTCTTGTTATATATACGGAAATATTTTTATTCTTTATTAAATGCCCATCTCTCTTTTTCTCCATTCTCTAAGTTTCAATAAGATTGCTTGCCTTTTTCTATTGATTAGTTATTTTCTTTTCAACATTGTGATTCTTATGTTTTAGTTCCTGGAAAAATTATTTCTATATTTGTCTTGTTTTAATCTCATGATCTCCATATCTCATGCCATAGGTACATTCACCTCATACAAGTTTCCTTTTTTTTTTTTCTATATGAGATAAATTCTTAAAAGCAAGAGAACATTTTATTGTAGGTTGTGGTAATATATTATTTTTCAAAGTTGATTTTCTTTTATAAAGCTCACTACTATTGTTGACTTTTACTATTTATATAATATATAAACAGAGTAGCTGTTTATTTTTTATCCAGAAGCCTCATGATACAGTTTTCATAAATCATGACTGGAGTTGTCATTATAACTATTAAAGATCAATCTCAGTTTCCCACTCCTGCATATCTTGAGAATGCTCTTCCTTGCTCCTTTTGAGTGTAATTTTCATTAACACTAATGACCTTCCTTCACGTTATAATTATAATTTTAGTTGATTAAAACTTATTTTGTTTCACCAAATTAATTATGGTAGCTTGAACTTAACTATATGTTGAAATGCAGAAGGCACCTATGGGACATTTTTTCAGTATGTGTACATTATATAATATATACATTGTATCATATGTATGCACTCTTTAATATATAACATTAAATCACATTAACCTTTTTAATCTCATTAATATGGGGAAAATACTTTTTTATTATTGTAAGAATGTATATTTCACAGAATTTTAGAATAATGTGACAACACTGTTGTCATTTCAACCACAACACTATAATTCTGTACAATCAGATCTTTACAACTGGAAGTACTGCTACAACTGCCTAGCATGTTGTGATGAGTCGGAGACAACAATATATATCTATAACCTTTATGTTGCTGAATAATTCATATGAAAGTAAATTCATAAATATTGCATATTTTATCAACCTGATCAATTTAATATAGATTAATCAATAAAGATTATAAAATATACCCTGATCAAAACCATAATGGTATTGAATAGATCCTATAAAACTTATTTTTAATGATTTATTTGAAAGAGAATTCATTTTGTGAATAGGAATGAAATTGGAACAACTACTTTCAACATTCTGCAAAAAGAAAATTTTTTTACATTAAAAAGAACTAATATATTGCAATGTTGTAATTTGTTACAGATTATTCTGTTATAATTATTTTGTTTTTGTTTCTTTACCATTAAAGAGTTTCTACCTCAGGTTTGGATTGTTTTAACTAATAGTATAACAGAAACTATGTGATAAAATTTTTACAAGCTTAAAAGTTTTTCTTTTAATAATTTTACATTTGTTTTCCTATACTACTATTGATTATATATTTTTGCTACCTTGAATTTACATATTACAGTCAGAAGTAGTTTAATCATCATTTAGCTTCCCTGCACCTAATATATTTAGTTAAGCTAGTAAATAAAATAATGTATGCTGGCCAGTATTACAAGTAATGAAATAATATCTGAATGCATGACATTTTGGCCAATAGTCTGGACATCTTAAAATTACAATTTAAAATTGAATGTGAATAAATGTTTCAATTGATCCTGGTTCTCTACACAAACATTAGTATTTCTTTATACTCCTTTTATTATTTCATTTCTAAAAAGTGACTCACTGAACTGTATCTCAATGAATTTTTTAATTATAAGTAATGTTGTTTATGGGCTATAGCTATATTTTTACATTCTTAAGTACTCACACATGTTTTTCTTTGCAGCTTTAACTAAAAGTTTTGTATAACTGCATTTCCTCAGTCTTCTTTTTAATTAGAAAAAAATGTATTTGGAATCTATCTTTGTTAAAACTATCACATACCTATTTCCTTTGGATTATTTATTTCTAATGGAATTACGTGTCAGAAATGTTTCCAATGTTCTTCCTTCTTCATATAGATTAAATTCTTTTGATTAAAATCAGCATTATGTAAGTCTTCATAGGAAAATGGACAATCTTTTTATTAATGGTATCTCAATCCAACAGAATATATTATATAATATCATATAATATATTTATGCCAAACAGAATATTTCCAGGATGGAAATGCTACCAGTTTAAGTTATAAGAGTATTATATACATTAATACATTTTTATCCACAATCATTGGCTATTTTCAGTATGGCATCTCAGTCAAATGGATTTCAATTGCTTGTATGTCCTTGATCTTTAAGCGATCAAGGATTTTGAACAATAGAAACTATGGAGTGAAATGTAATACAAACTATTACTTCTTTAGCAGATATGAACATCACCTTTTAGATTTTTAGCAACCTCAGGCTGTATTTGAAATAGAATGTATAGAAATTTGTGACTAGTTTAAATTGAAGCAAACAAAGATCTATACTCTCTTGAAAGTCTTTATTGAACTTTTATATAGTGAATATACAAAAATAACAGAGGAAAGAGAAACATAAACAGATAGGTAGATAGATAGATAGATAGATAGATAGATACAGAAAGAGAGAGTGAGAGAGAGATGGAGAGGCATAGAATGACAGAGACTGAGAATAATTGAAATCATCATCATCATCATCATCATCATCATCATCATCATCATCATTATCATTATCATTGTCATGGTCATTCAATGTCTTTTCCATGCTTCATGAGTTGGATGGAATTTGTTGAGGCAGATTCCCTGTTAACAGTTGCCCTTTCCCATTGTCAACCTTCACCTGTTTCCAAGTAAGGTAATATTTCCTATGGTCAAATATGTTTTCCATGGAAGACCAGAAATGAGCAACATTGTTTGTATGATGATGATGTTCATTTACAACCATGAAGTTTATGTCAATAAAAGAGTATACACAAACACACACACACACATGCGCATACATACATACATATATATATATATATATATATATATATATATATATATATATAAACATATGCACGGTCTGTGCACTCAATAAATATTTTTCTGTTTGTGTATTCATTGTATGTTTGTTTGTTTGTGCATTTACTATACATTTTTTCACTTATATATATATATATATATATATATATATCATCATCATCATCATTTAACGTCCATTGTCCATGCTGGTATGGGTTGGACGTTTTGACTGGGATGGCACGCTAGAAGGCTGTGCCAGGATCCAGTCTGATTTGGCATAGTTTTCTACTGCTGGATGCCCTTCCTAATGCCAGCCACTCTAAGAGTGTAATGGATGCTTTTACATTTCACTTGCATGAGTGCCATTTATATGATGCCATTATCTGTCATGACTGCAGTTTTGCTCAACTTGATGGGTCTTCTTCTCAAGCATGACATAATGCCAAAGGCCTTGGTCATTGCCTCTGTGAGGCCCAACACTCGACAGTAACTTGACCATGAGGTTCAATGCTTGAAAGGAACTCAGCCATCTCAACTTCATATATATATATATATATATATATATATATATATTCATACCAGAGGAATGCAAGTGCTACCGCCAGAAAAGGAAGGAGAGAATATGAGCACAACAATAAAGAAGGAAGGGGAGAAAAAGGAAAAGGAAAAAATGAAATAACTAAAACCAAAACCCCAAACCACCAAACAAAAATCAGAAAACTCAAATATGGAGGCTCCAATGGAATCCGAAACCCTAGAGGAGAGAAGAAATTTGGAGTGAACTCATGGACTTGTAAATTTTACCTGCAAGGCAAATGTTGGCATGGGGAAGATGGTACAAACTGCAGGTTTGTTCACCCGAGATCCCGCTAAAATTACAGGGGGGCCTTAAGGAGAAATAATTTCCTGAGGAAAGGCACCAATTGCCTCCAAAAAAAGCATACCAATGCAATGCACTCTTCAGATGTTATGCACAAGACAGCAACTGAACAGGTGTTTTTTTTTTGTGCATGGCACAAAAGATTGTGCAGCAGCTGACCTGTCTACATCAAGTGCAAGCAAAGACCACACAAATATTTTGCTACTAAATATTGGGGGCCTGTTGCATTACAACAACAATAGAAGCAATTTTTTTTTCCTGAGAAACCTTGCTGCATGCAATCAAGCCCTATGCATAGCACTCGTTGAAACTCATCTGAGCCCTGATATAGAGGATACAGAGGTAAACGTACCAAAATGTACCATATTGCGAACGGACAGAATGAAAGAAACCATGGTGGAGTTGCTGTATACACCCATGAAGATCTCACACCCCAGCTCTTACTGTTATACTCATATTCAGTATGTGACACTCTAATTGTATACATAAGACAACACAATATAGTCATATGCAATACATATCACCCACCAGATGCTTCAAGCCACATAGGCAAGTTTGAAGATTGCCTCACAAGAATTAAAGAAATCCTCATCAAACTGGAACACCATGTGAGCGTATTTCTTATGGGTGATTTCAACTTCCCCAGTGTCAAATGGCCTGAAGGCTCCATGCTCTCAGGAATGACTCATTGCAAACAAGTACAGGTGGAGTCTCTGCTCAATCTCACCAATGCCCTATTCATGGAGCAAGTTGTACTCAAATCAACTAGGGTGAATAACATTTTGGATCTTGGCTTCACAAACAATATGAACATCGTTCATGAGGTGAAAATGACACCGACATTAGTTTTGGATCACAAAATAATAGAGCTGTCTAGGTAGGGAACAAAAGTAGCCAGAGACATACTGCCTAAAGGAAGCACCCAAAATCTCTCCAATCTGAACTTCCACAAAGCAGACTGGAAATCGATCCAAAAAGAGATCCTCAGACAGGACTGACCGAAATGTCACTCCACATCTGACATTGGCTCTTAAACCAGTCTGTCATCCCAGTTTTCAAACAGGGAAACAGATCCCTCACAGTCAACTATCGCCCAATCTCACTCATCTCCCACATCATTAAAGTGTTTGAAAGAGTGGTAAGATCAAGGATAGCTAGCTTCCTGGAGATCCACAAACTTCTAAATGCAAATCAGCATGGCTTTCGCTGTGGCAGGGACTGTCTAACACAGCTCTTACACCACATTGAGGATATACTTAAAGCTTTGGGAACAGGTTCGAACTCTGATGTCATATATCTTGACTTCAGTAAAGCATTCGACAGGGTTGACCATAATATCTTACTCACAAAATTAGCAATCCGTGGAAACCTTCTACACTGTATTGAGTATTTCCTGGCGAATAGAACACAACGTGTTGTGGTTGATGGAGTCCACTCAACCCCAGCAAAAGTCACCAGTGATGTCCCTCAGGGGACTGTCTTGGACCCGCTCCTCTTTATAATCTACATAAATGACCTTTCCAGCGTCGTAAATCACTGCAAAAGGAAAATATTTGCTGATGACACTAAGCTCCAGCAAATCATCAGTGAAGAAGACTGAACTCAACTCCAGTCTGATCTATATGCGGTGAGTCAGTGGGCAGACAAAAACAAAATGCAACTAAACGAGAGAAAATTTGAGCTGATGCATTTTGGAAGAAAGACTATATACTAAAACAGCCACAGTCTCTTACTCCAGGGGAACCGCTCAAAGCATCTAATAATATCAAAGACCTAGGAGTAATTGTTGACAACAATCTCAGTTGGAGTGCCCACATCAACAATAAGGTCAATATAGCTTGTAGGATGAGCTCCTGGATCTTAAGAACCTTCTGATCCAGAAAACAAGGTGTCATCATTCCACTTTTCTCCTCCTTTGTACAGCCATACCTCAAATACTGCTGCCCCCTGTGGTCTCCCCATACAAAACAAAACATCTTGAAAATTTAATCACCCCAGAGGGCACTCACTAAAAGAATTAAGGGCATGACTTATCTCGATTACTGGGACTGCTTTAAAGCCTTGAAACTCTACTCTTTCCAGCGCTGCTGCAAGCGAGACATCATTTGCATGATGTGGAGCATATACTGCCAGCATTACCCAAACGACCTGAACATTATCTTCGAGATTCCTCCAAGGCTGAGACCATGGGCCATACGTCCCCTGCCCAATTCAGGACTACAACATATAGGTACACTGCGACACAATTTCTTTTCCTCAACAGGGCCTGCACTGTTTAACATTGTCCCAAAACTGAACAAAGAGGAAAAGGATCTCATCACCTTTAAATGGAGTCTGGACAACTTTCTTCAAGGAATACCAGATAAGCCGCCCATACCTGGATACAACTCACTCAACAAGAACTCACTACTTGACTTAAGAAGGATCTAGATAATCCTATTAGGTGGCTATTAAATTAGACATGGCCTGGACCAATCTTTGGTCATAGCATATCTAAGTTTCATCCAAGTTTTATATATTCATATATATATATACACACACACACACACACACACACACACACACACACACACACACACACATGCATATATATATATATATATATATATATATATATATATATATATATATATATATATATATATATATATATATATGGAAAAAGAAGTCGAGGTAGAACATGCTAAAATAATTTTATAAAAAACATTTCAGTACCGGTTTCAGTCATTGAGACTTTTTCAACTGTAAGTACAGAAAACAATTAAATTTTGGGAAAATTAAAAGAAAAGTTTTTTTAAAAGAATATTTGCATAGTGTTCAAATACAAGAGGCATTTTCCTTGTTACTGCTTGTTGCTGTCAACGGCTTAAAACACACAAGAGTAAACAAAAGAGACAGAAACAAGCAGTAACAAGGAAAATGCCCCTTGTATTTGAACAGTATGCAAATATTCTTTTAAAAAAACTTTTCTTTTAATTTTTCCAAAATTTAATTGTTTTCTGCACTTACAGTTGAAAAAGTCTCAATGACTGAAACTGGTACTGAAATGTTTTTTATAAAATTATTTTAGCATTTTCTACCTTGATTTTTTTTTCCTGTACATATCAACTCGTATTTACCTTTTCAACCTTCTACACACACACACACACACACACACACACACACACACACACACACATTTTTTTGTTGGCTGGAAAATACTCCTTAATTGACAAAAGCTTCACAAACTTGTCAGTTGAATTTAAAGATTCATTGAAATTCTGAACTATCATGAATAATCTAGACTTTGTAAAATAATACAACCTAAAGTAGACATTGCATTATGCTTTGGACATAGAATAGTGTCATTGAGTTTCATAGTAGGAAGAGTAGAATTGTGTTTTGAGCCTCTTGTTATGAAAATGTATTGTACCCATTATTTGTTTCAAATTTTGGTACATGGGTAACAGTTTTGAGAGAGGGGGTAAGTTGAATACATCGATCCCAGTGTTCAACTGGTACTTATTTTATTGACCCTGAAAGGATAAAAGGTTAAGTCGACCTTGGTGCAATTTGAACACAAAACACATCGACGGATGAAATGTTGCTAAGCATTTTGCCTGGAGTGCTAACAATTCTGAAAAATATTATTGAAAAATATATATAACCAAAGGTTATATTTGCAAACATTACTTTTATACATATGTACATGTGTACGTATTTAGTTATGTATAGTGATTGAACAGAAGCAAACATAGTATGCTAAGTAAATAGTGAGGAGAGACAGCCTTACATGTTTTTGTCCAAATTCCATTCATGAATTCTACTTTCCTTCATTTATGAGTTAGTAGCAAAACTACCAATGATATAGTGGTATAAAGTTAGTTATACCACTTCTCCAGAGAAATAATAAGCTTCTATTTATGAAAATAAATTGTAGATAGATTCATTGATTTGTTTCAGTCATTTGACTGTGGTCAAGCTGGAGCACTGCCTTTAGTCAAACAAATCGACCCCAGGACTTATTCTTTGTAAGCCTAGTACTTATTCTATTGGTTGCTTTTGACAAATCACTAAGTTACAGGGATATAAATACACCAGCATTGGTTGTCAAGCGATGGTCGAGAGACAAACACAGATACATAAACACACACACACACACACACACACACACACACACACACACACATGATGAGCTTCTTTCAGTTTCCATCTACCAAATCCATTCACAAGGCTTTGGTCAGCCTGAGGCTATACTAAAAGACATTTGCCAGTCAAATTGTTTATATTTTAAATCTAATCACAATAATATAATTTTTTCCTGCATATTGGCATAATGACTTTCCTTAGACACAACAAAATCGTTTTTCCTGTATATGATAATTATTTTTTATTTAGTTCAGTACTAAAAAGGATAAATGGTCTCTGTTTATCCTACTATACTAATTTGAGTGACTTCTAACAGTGGTCCATTTGTAAACATTATTTTGTAATTGTCAAACAATATTTTATAATGCAATTTTAATGATGACAAAAAAATCATTAATCTCAGTTCTGATCATTGTACATGTGGTTAATAATTATGAAGAAAGCTTTTTATTTTCATTTACCATTTAGAGAACATATATGGGGTCCACTTTTATTATAAACAGTCAAATTATTGTAGTAAAAATATCTGTAAAGTATTTTCTCTAATATCCAAATTTGTAAAGCTTGTTACCCATTCATATTCATAAAAGTAGATAGAAAACAGTAAAAATAACTATAGAAAAGAAGTTAGAGATGTCTAAGTATAACATTTCTATAATCCTATATGTATTTTATATACATTTTACTATAAACTAATCCCAACATAAGTGCTAATCTGAAGTAAAGAATATTTCCTGAGAAAAGTGCATTTTATTTTCAAAAATAGTTTTGATAAATAGCATCTTTTTTCAAAGATAATAATAAAATATCTTAGCTTTATTTGAGATGATCTGATTGTTTTTATTGTTCTCAGTATTATTGATTGCTTTTACTCTATACCTTTTTGATATCTTTTTATATTATGATCAATAATAATAATTGTTGAAATCAATATATATATCAATTGATTTCACAGATTCATATCTTGAAGCATATCTTGTTAGTTATACTAAACAATAAAATGTTTATAAATGTAGTGTATTTGAATGATTTGTAACTTAATCTAAAATTATTATTATTCTAATAATTTCTTATTGTGAGATTTTGCTCACAAATTTTGGAGATTTACTAGCATGTTATATATTCTTTGGTCTTTACTGAGTTAGAAGAATATATTATACATATCAATTAACAGCTCACTTTTTCACTTCAAAAAGAACATGGGATTTTTCAGAGTTTCTCAGATTGAATGTACTAAGAATGCTTTACTCTGGAGTTTTAGGGTGGAATGTTTCAAACACTTTGTCCAAATGTCCAAACATTCTAATAATTACAAATATCAATTATGATATGGCTGAATTTCACAAAATCTACAAAGATCTTAACATTTATCAAGCTGCCTGTTTTCTGACTATTTTTCAAAAATAGATTTAAAATCCCAAATCAAAGACTACCAGATATATTATATAATAATTGGAAGCTTTAATATCCATTATTTAATCAATTTTACCAATTTTTATAGTTAATCCATTTATTTTTCTATTTCATTGATTTCTTGATTCTAAAATTCCAATTTTTCCAAATTTTTATTTTATATATGTTAGAAGAGATAAACTATAGCTCTTTGTGGATGAAAATGGAATTGAAAAGAGAGAGGTGAAAGTGCATGAAATTGATTATATAGTTATTCCATTGTGTTATACCAGCTGTAGTGATTTATGAAATAGTAAACAAAAGATGATTACTGTTACAGATATGCTAGCTAGATGATGATTTTGTGATCTTATTGCAATTTTTTTTTATTATTTCATTTGCCAAACAGCTAAAGATTTGGAGAATGGATTTACTTTAGATATTTTCATTCTGTTCTTTGGAAATATTTTTTAATCAGATAAATGCAATAAAGTACTGAAGATTAAAACCTATATTTATAGATAGAAATTCAATACTCTGAATGCTTAAGACTATTGATATTCTTCTAGTTATTCTAAGAAAAAATTCATCACAAATGGCAATGCTCATTTTGAATACTTAAAATATCACTTTTATTGTTATTGTTGCTATTGTTGTTAAAAATTTCTTGAGCTATTATGCATAACTTTTTGTTTATTTCATAATACAAAGAACATGAAATATGGTAGCTTTGAAGTTATGAAGATTATTTGGTTTTACCTCAGCTTGAATTGTTGAAAAATCATTGAAATAAAGAGATATACAATAAGAATCTGGGCCAGACGGCATCATTTAAGTTAGTAGTCAACTCAGATTCTAAAGTACTACATGGTACTTGACAAGAAACAGCAGCTGTATTTTAATGTTGCATGCATAACATTTTAAATTTCACTTCTGGCTGTATAAACATTTTATCCCATTTTTAACTTTTTCTCTTGGTGTCAGTTATATTGCAGTGTTTATGTGTCCCATAAAGGTGAGGGTGGGCATGTGCACACGCATACACACAGAATATTTATGAGTGGATTTGGTAGATAGAAACTGAAAGAAGCCCGTCATATATATATATATATATATATATATATATATATATGTATATATATATATATGTATGTGTGTGTGTATGTTTGTGTCCGTGTTTGTCCCCCCAGCATTGCTTGACAACCGATGCTGGTGTGTTTACGTCCCCGTAACTTAGCGGTTCAGCAAAAGAGACCGATATAATAAGTACTGGGCTTACAAAGAATAAGTCCTGGGGTCGATTTGCTCGACTAAAGGCAGTGCTCCAGCATGGCTGCAGTCAAATGACTGAAACAAATAAAAGAGTAAAAGAGTATGTAAATTTGTGCCTCACATGCCACATGTGTTGATTGTAGTGTGTGAGGTACAAAAATAAGTCATCACAAATTTATCTGCAAATACTATGTGCTTGTTTGTTTAACTTAACTCTATGAGACACAGAAACACTTGAAAATGGCTGATATCATAAGAAAAGGCTAAAACAAGGCAAATTCCATATCATCTGCATTTAAACTTCGACTGACTGCATCAGCCTTATAAGTCAAAGAAAAATAAATTGAGTAAATCTAAAATTATTCTATTTCTATCTGTGTCTCTCTCTATATTTAAAACTATGTTTGCTTACTTGTTTGTTTATCTCTTCTCTTACTTTCTCTCTCTCTCTCTCTCTCTCTCTCTCTCTCTCTCTCTCTCTCTCTCTCTCTCTCATTCTTTATTTGATTTAGAATGAGAAAAGTAACTCGAATATATTACTTTGAAATAACAATTAATTAACTGCTGCTCTATACTGATGGAG
The DNA here is from genome assembly GCF_046866305.1 of Octopus bimaculoides. NCBI lineage: Eukaryota > Metazoa > Mollusca > Cephalopoda > Octopoda > Octopodidae > Octopus > Octopus bimaculoides. The sequence goes on along the minus strand of NC_142930.1, from coordinate 88,381,137 downwards.
CATAAAAATGTAGAAACAGTCCATTTGTTGATATAGATGCAGAAGAAATATGAAATATTAAGTATATTTAAATTTAAGTGTATAAACACACATAACATGATGAGTAATTTAAAAAAAAAACTGAAAAAAAAACATTTTGCTGTTTACTTCTCTTTCTTCCATGAAAAATGGACAACCAATCAACAAATTGCCTTTAGCTTAAATTTTACTTCATACATGTCAAACACATTTTATCTTTTTGTGGATAAAATGAAACACTTCATGAATTGTAATATTTGTTATATTTAATGAAAAATCACAGTTTAGAAATTTAGTTGTTAATGTGTTTAACTATTTAATACAATTTCACTATTAGCCTATATTGTCAGCCTTACTATATCTCAATAATTATAACAATGTTGCATGGTATCAATGTCAATACAATCTTAAAACTAGATTGATACAGACTTATTACCTCCTCCTTAGCGAAGGCGGAGGTATTGTTTTCAGTATTGTTTCAGCTTGTTTGTTTGTTTGTCCGTGGACAAGATATCTCAAGAACTGCTGGATGGATTCGAATGAAACTTTCAGGGATGTTTGGCCTCGTGACTGGCATGAACTGATTAGATTTTAGGATCGATCGAGTACTGGACAAGGATTCTGGATTATTTTTCTGGTTATTTTACTTAGAGCAGTCAGGTTCATTTTTAGTATTCTCATTTGAGAGAGCAGTTGAGTTTAATCCAGATATTCTCATTTTAAAAATCATCTTGGCTAATCGTTGAAAGGACGTTGGTGTTGCCTTGGTAAAGGTTTACACTCTCTGAGAGCTCTTGTTCTAATATAATATTCATTAGGAACAATTTTCTGTGTAAGCCATATCGTGTGGAAACTAATATGATAAAAATGTAACTGAATACAAACTTCTTTGATACTAGGATGATTTTATAATTAAAACTACAAACTAAATTTATATACTTTTATTATAATTTTAGTCAATTTAAAAACTTCAAAATACTTTAACCATTTCCAAGTCCTAAATATGATGTTACCGTTATCCTCATGTCTCATTTATAAAATTATTGCAATCAGTTAAAAGCCAAATTCTTTGAAAATATTTGACTTAGATTCTCAGCTATGTTTGAACATTTATTACATTTATCTATCAAATACTCATCACCCACACTTTACAGAATTCCTATTAAGCTCTTTGTAATTTTGTATCACCACTTCAATCCAAAAGCTATATAGGGCTCTAGATTTTAATCTTATTGTAAGTAACAAAGAAATCTATGGAAAAAAATAGTTTATTAATTCTAGCACAGCCCTCAAATAATTCTTTGAAATACAGTACATATGTATTTCTGTGTCTGCTATATAAAATGTGCTTTTACATAGGAGTTTTCTGTTTCTTTATGTTATTCATATGGCTTGAGCAAACCACTTGATAATTCCTTAATTAAATTAATTTTAAAGCTATTTTAATCTACTAGCTTATCTCTGCTTTGCAACAATGTGAAAATATAGGTGGCAAATTTACTTTTCATTTGTCAATTCAAACTTTAATTTGACAGCATTCCATTATCTATAGCTTGGCAAGCACTAAAGAGACTAGAGCAGATACTAGTTTTTGAAAGTGGTTTGATACACTGGAATATCATAAACAAAAGTTATGGAAATTAATTCTGTTAGCAGTTTAGTATACAAGTGTTTATCTAGGACTTTTTTGTATTGCACTTCTCAAGGTAATCACATAGGAATTCAAAACTGAATGTTCTAAGAAGCTATTATAGGTTGATTAATGTAGAAACTTTTAATGAACTAATAAAGGTATGTCAATTGAAAAAAAAGAATAATCATGCTTCCCACTTTCTCCCCTGTAAGTATTTCAGAAATAAACTGGGCAGTGCAGAAAGCACAAAATTCCCAGACTGTTGTATTGTATTTCACCCAAAATAACGATCAGTCCCTATATGTTGGAATTTACAATATAGTTTATGGAGATGTAGAGGTATAATATATGTAGAACAATATATTTATGGGTTGTACCTAGTTATTTGGCCCAACAACTTTTTGTTGTGTATATTTCCTTGTTTTAATGACTTACATTTCACTGTTATTTCTTTTATTTCTTTTATGTTTCAGCCTTGAGGCTGTGGCCCTGCTGGGGCAAATTAAAATTTTTTTTTATTTATTTGGAGTAGAAACATAAAACGCATATATTTAAATTTTTAGGAAGTAATGGTAAAACTTACTATAAAAATAAAGGTCTATGACAATTTTATGCAAATTATTCAAAAGAAAAATCATTAATTCTTTTAATTAATTAATCAAAATAAGTTCATCTAGTCATAGTTTTCCCATATTCCTCATCTTATATTTCTAGCTTTCTACAATGTTTCTGTGAATATTACAGGAAACTAGATGAATTTATTTTGATTAATTATTATAATTAATAATTTCTTAAAAAATTATTTGTCGGAAATAGTCAATATTTAGTCATGAAGTATATTGTGTAATTTATATTAAAACTTTATAATGTCTACCAAAGCATGTAATATGCTGTTTGTATTGAATTTGGAGGATAAATAGTTATTGATAGAAAAAACAGTTGACTTCTATAGAATATATGCTAATATGTTTTCTCATTTTAATTACAAAGAATTGAATACTTTCCACTTTAATTTATATCTATAAATTGTTTTATGATGACTTTATTGTACTCTATAGTCCATTCTGTAATATTATTAACATTTTATGCTGATATGCTTTAGAAATTATTAATTTGGTATCCATCTTGCTCTCAAATTTCGTATTTTTTTCTTAAAACTCGGAATAAATTTTCTTTGTCTATGATCTTTTAAAAATTTGTGTGTATACTTGCTCAATCATACTTAAATGCATAGTTGCTTGTTACTGTATTATGTCAGTTTTTTTTATATCTGTAGGGGTTGGATGATCATTACAAATTTAGATATTCTCAAACTAATGGAAAAAGTGATTTTTTTTCACAGCTACATATTTTATTCTCTTGTTTACCTCTCAATTATTCAGTTGTTAAGTAGAAATAGTAGATGTAGTCATGCAAGTAATAAGATTACTCACACAAATCTAACAAACATACAAGCACATGCATGTGTGCATGCACACAGACAGAGAGAGAGAGACACACACACGGAGTATGTGGTAATATTTCTTGGTTCAGTAAATGTCAACTTCCTTCCTATTCTTTGTACTACTACTCATGTGAAAAAACTGATTTTCCTGTTTATGTATATCATCATCATCATTTAACGTCCGTTTTCCATACTGGCATGGGTTGGAAGGTTTGACTGAAAACTGGTAAACTGGGGAGCTACACCAGGTTCCAATCTGATTTTGCATGGTTTCTAGAGTGTAGGAAGGGCATGTGTGTAAAAATTTTTATATCTGTATGTGTATAAACACACACACACACACACTTTCAATAATAAGGCATATAAGCTCACTATAATTAGTCTTAGTGAAATATTTGTCCCAAAGTGCTTTACAAATATTCATAAAAATGGGGTTGCAACACAAGTCAATAAAGTGAAAGAATATATAAGAAATACACAAGATCTTACCTCATAGCAATATTTTCACAATAGAACATATCCTTTTGAGAACTATATCTCTTATCAGGTAATGTTAAAAGGTATAATGTCTCTGTAATCAGCAATCACATGGGTTGAATATAAGATTTCCCTTGGGCAGACATATGAGCTGAAAAATAGATATCCAACTAAATGAGAAACTACTGTAAAATGTTCAATATGATCGCTTCTTAGGAGCATACATACATTTGTATAAGTGTGGGGTTGTGGCATGTAAAAAGTAAAGTTCTCAAGGATAACAAACTTCATGAAAATCAAATACAATATGACAAAGGGAATAAGTAAGAACTCATTGAGTCTCTAGATTGTTTCAGTATTTTCTTTCTTGTTAATGTAGGGATCTAATAAATTGTCTCCTTATTAACAATAGACATGAATTGTACAGTGCTGGTCAGTTACAACAATGAATATTTCAGTTGGCTCAATCAACAGAACAGTCCATTCATGAAATTAATGTGCAAGATGCTGAGCACTCCACAGATGTGTAACTTCAATATAGTTCTCAGGAAGATTTGGCACGACACATTGAATGCGGCAAGGCTGGCCCATTGAATTACAGGTACAACTCATTTTTGCCAGCTGAGATGACCAGAGCAATGTGAAATAAAATGTCTTATTCAAGGATACAATGTGCCACCCGGGAAGTGAAATCATGACCTTACAATTACGAGCCAAATACACTAACTACTTAGTCACATACCATCAATGCTAGTTGGACATTATTACACTGCCAATCTGATTATGTCAACCCAATTATCTCCACATATCTGTGGAGATGAGTGCTAAGCTTACTCACCATTTTATTTTCATACAAGCTTTTTAAAGGCAAAGTATTGAAATATGTAGTAAAAGTGTAAAGCTATTGTTTGTGATTGTTTGTTTTAACTTTTGTATTTCTAATCTGCATTGTTGTGGCTTTCTAATACACATTCAACTCTTTCAACTCTAGAAAACAAAGCTTCATACAAATTATACTATTTACGTATGTCTCTGTCTATCTATCTATCTATCTATCTGTCTGTCTGTCTGTCTGTCTGTCTCCATATATATATATATATATATATATATATATATATATATATATATATATATATATATATATATATATACATATATATGTATATACATATATATGTATATACATATACATGTATATACATATATATGTATATATCTTTCTCTCACTATATATATACTTATCATCATCATCATTATCATCATTTAATGTTTGTCTTCCATGCTGGTATGGGTTGGACTATATATATATATATCTACACACATACATGCACACACACACACACACATGCACACACACTTATTCACACATACACATCCATACACACACATAACTAGTAGTAGTAGCGCAACTATTTTTAGTATCAAAAGTGATTTGCTTGCATATCAAAGAAGTACTCAACACATTAGGGAGCAGAGTTTAGTATGATATAATATGTGTATATGTACGTGTGTGTGTGTGTGTGCATGTGTGTATGTGTGTGTGTGTGTGTGTGTGTGTATGTGTGTGTGTGTGCATATGTACATGTGTGTGTACGTATAGGATTTTTGACAGAATACAATGGAACCTAGATGAGTAAAATATAATTACTAAATATAATGTTTGTGCTGTTAAGGATAAACCAATTGTATAAGTTTAAAACAGAAATAATATCATATTTCATGAAATCCACCTAACAAAAAATTAGCTTTATTAAATTTGCTGTTTTTATTTTATGCAAATTGATTTACTGCTTAAAATGTTAGTTAAAGGTACCAAATTATTATTATTTAATTTAATTGGGAATATTATTTATTAATATGAAAATTTTAATTGGATCTTTTAATCTATGATAAATAATTTCATATTTTAACTGCATTGTAAATATATTCCATTTTTAACTATGTAAAATGCACTGAAGGACATGTATACTCTATTCATATTCAAATAAATTTACATTATAAATTTGCATTTCCTTAACGAAAATAAAAATCTAATGAATTTAATTCATTTAGGTTCAGATAGGAAGCTGAATTCATACTGTTAATGTAGATTTATTTTTGAAAAAGATTCTAAATGAATAAGGACATTAACCACAACAAGATGTGTGTGTGTGTGTGTGTGTGTGAGCGAGTGAGAGAGAGAGAGAGAGAGAGAGAGAGAGAGAGAGAGAGTGTGTGTGTACTTGTAATTTCTACTGATTAAAGTAATTCAACAGACAACATTTAAGCTGTACCTTGAGATAAAATGAGCAGATTCTATACACTAAAAGTCTTTTTTGCAATCTGATTTGGACATAATGCAACGATGGATTGCTGATTGGCAACTGAAGCTGGCTGTATACAAGTACATCATTATACATTTTGGAAAGAAAATCTCAGAATTTACCAATTTCTTTTTCCAACTTTAAAACTTTAAAAGACTGTGGATGAATGTGACCTAGGTATTATTGTCAACTATGGTCAATGCTGGATAAACTCCATTTCTGAAATCATCAAAAGCCTGAGGTGTTTAATGCCACTCGGAAGGTGTTTAATACCACTTTGTTTTCTGTTGCCAGCTATCAATTTAAAGCTGTATATGGAGCTATGGTATGTCCATACCTACAGTTTGCATCTCATTCTGGAATCCACATCTTGCCCAAAATACTGATTGAGGTGATGGTGTCTAGAGATGTTCAACTAGATGAATATCCCTGTCTGTCAATTACCACATTTTGAATGTACTGTGTCTCTGTGTATCAACACACTAAATTTTTGACATCTAATAGCTGACTTCGTAGAAGTCAATAAAATTATCTACCATCTTTTCAATGACAACTTTAGTCACCTTTTGAATTCAATATCTCTACCACTCATAGACATGCTTATAAAATCAAAAGGCAGCACAACACCCATTCAAAACCATTTTAGAAACACATCTTTTCACACTCAGAATTTTGAAAGGACAGAATAAACTACTTGCATCAGTTGTCTGTTGTTAGGACATGACATTCTTCAGCAATTCCATACTTGAGAATGAAATGTAGTGCAAAGGTTAGAGTATGTTTCAAAGACATATTTCCATAAGTACAATACTCATACCTTATAAGATTCTGTCTGCTATTAGAATTTTTTGTTGGTATTTAGCTCTTAATCAGCCCTGATCAAGTAAGCCTATGGCTAGATATCTTCTAGATATCTTGATTTTTTTTTTTTTAATGAATGTATTAGTAGACTGTATTAGCTAATATATTCTTCCTTCTTTAGGAGAGTGATGTCTAATTTAAGGACACATTGGTTGCTGTTCCTAGCTGGTTGAGCAACACTATAAAAGTTGTTTCATTGACTGATCATTAGAATATGTGGAGACTAGTAACGACCTCTATCAGCAAAAATCATTTCAATAATACTGATTTCAAATTTTATCACAAGACCAGCAGTTTCTGGGAAGTGGGTGAGTCGATTACATTGATCCCAGTGCTTGGCTGGTACTTATTTTATAATGGCAAACTCAACCTCGGTGGCATTTGAATGCAGAATGTGAAAATGGATGAAATTCCACTAAACATTTTGCCCAGCATATTAACAGTTGTGCCAGCTTGCCTACTTGCCACCTTTAACCATTAACCATTTCAATAATATTCTTTTCTACTCTAGGCACAAGGCCTGGAATTTTGGGGGATGAAGCCAGTCGATTAGATTGACCCCCCCCCCCAGTTCACAACTGATACATAATTTATCGACCCCAAAAGGATGAAAGGCAAAGTCAACCTCAGCGGAATTTGATATCAGAATGTAAAGACAGATGAAATACTGCTAAACATTTCGCCTGGTGTGCTAATGTTTCTGCCATCTTGCCGCCTTAACCATTTGAATAATATTGAAAAATAGATAGTATTCATGTGCTATAATAAGAGAATTCTTCTGGTTATTATGTTCCATAGAGAGGTAAATTGAAGTGTTTTGAAAATAAGCCTTTAATCTATAGGAAGTCTCAGGACTCATTTGATGAAGTTTTGCAGTTAAATTCATGACTTGTTACTTAGTGGAGATGTAATCAGTAAACCATAAAAAAAGAACTTAAAAAATTCATATTTTGGATAATCAGCATTGAATGAAAAATGATTAATATGTTTAAATAACAGCAGCTACAGTTAAACTTTTGAATAATAGAAACATTTACTGCCATCAAATCATATGTGTTTCATATTAGCTCAACAAAGATTTCTTTTCAAAATAAAGCTGATATTAATCTGATATATAAAGTAATGCATGTTTAAAATAATCTTCTGTTTACTTTGATGATGGATGCAAAACAAAATTACCACAACTAACAATCTTCTTTGTAACTTATTTTATACAATAATTAAATCTAGCCCAAAACAAAAGATTTTGTAAATTATTTCTGTTTTAATTATTTCAACTTATTCTACTAAACAAAAAAATGTTTTTTAAATATATTTATTTTTAAACATTATCGGTCACACATACATAGTATTTATGTTTTGTTTATACACCAAATTTGCTGTGGGATAGCATCTGGAGAAAGCTCCCCAAACAGTGCTGAGTGTTAAAGAACACTTGAGTGTCACAAATCAGGTGAGACAACTCACCTCAGAATTTTTGAGGATAGTAGATACTGATATTTCACCATTATTGTGGCTTCTTAATACCATGTACTCAGATTATCTTGAAAGGAAGTGAATTGCGGGTTTAGGACTAACCTACAAATAGAGTGAATTCTATTTGCTGATATTCTGCTGCACAGCACTTGAAAGAAAATGAAATTACTAATCAAAAGCAGCTCTAGTTATGTAAACATAATTGGTCATGCATACATAGAGTGTGTGTTTTGTTATACACCAAATTCTCGGTGATTCTCTCACCTAATCTGTGACATTTAGGTGTACTTTAAAACTCAGCATTGTTTGGGGAATTTCCTTGGATGATATTCTGCAGCAATTCTGGCTCATAAACAACACACACACACTATGCATGTATGACTTAAAATGTTTACATCACTAGAGCTACTTTTTATTTGTAATTTAGTTTTCTTTCACATGTGCTATGCTGCAGCACATCAGCAAATAGACTTCACTCTATTTACATATAAGTCATAGACCAGCAATTCACTTCATTTCAAGATGGTCTGAGTACATGGTATTGATCAGCCACAATAATGGTAAAACCATTCATGGTGATTCCAAGATGAGTTGTCTTGTCTGGTCTATGACATTAAGATATTCTTTAACACAGCATTGTATGGGGAACTTTTCCTGGATGCTATTCCACTGCAAATCTGGCATATAAACTAAACACATACACTATGTATGTGTGACTGACATGTGATGTGTCACAGCACATCAGCAAATAGACTTCACTCTATTTGCAGTGTAGTCCTAGACCAGCAATTCACTTTGTTTTTGAGATGATCCAAGTACATGGTATTGATAAACTACAATAATGGTAAAATATTGATATGTAACAATTCGCAGTGATTCTGAAATGAGTTGTCTTGTTTGGTCTATGACATTCAGATCTTCTTTAACACTCAGCATTGTTTGGGGAACTTTCCCTTGATGCTAACCCATTGCAAATTTGGTACATAGACAAAACAAATGCTCTACATATGTGTGACTGACAACGTTTGCATTAGTAGAGCTATTTTTCATTTGTAATTCAATTTTTATTTCTATAGTTGAAAAAAATATCTCATTTGATGGTCTTACAGCCAGTCTTCAGCTATGAATATTAGTTCTGTATATGTTATAACATGTTATATTTCCATTTTAATTAAAAAAAGCATTCCATAGCCACGCTTACATCAAATCTTTTATGTGCATATGTATAATATGCTGAGGTGGTGTGGTGTTGATGAAGACACAGCCTAAGGATCTTCTGCTTCAATTCAGTCTGCTGTAGCACACACACACAGACATGGACACACACACATACACTGTCTCCTTTCTCAATATGAGTATGCATATATACATGCGAATATATATCTATGTGCATATGTGAGTATGTATGTATATGTATATATATAATATATATAATATATATAACATACAAACATATTTATATATGTATATATAATATACATATATATATGGATATATATATGTGTGTGTGTGTTAGTGTGTGTGTACTTGTGTTAATATGTTAATAATTTACATTTATGTACATATGCTTGTAATTTCAAGCATGCACACACACATACACACACACATCCAATTAATTTTAGGGTGCTATCATCTCACAATAATAAGTGATTAATGCATACAAGAACTTGCAAGAGCTAATTTCATTTGACACTCTTCCTATAAGAAAACATATTATTGACTATGATGAGTAAGAAGACAATTATAATGATGATTTTTTTTTTTTATATTATACAAATATTTTATATGATTAAAATGTTTTGCTTTAAAGTTGTATATTTTTCTAAATCCAGTATAACAAGTAATTTGTTTAAATGGTATTACTATGAGATTATAAAAATTCTACTATTAAAGTTTCTGGAGAAATTTCAGAAAATTTATAGCTGAGGAAGTCTTGGTTTTTTTTTTAATATGCATAAACTAAAAAAACAACAACAATATTTTAATCAAACTTTTCTATTTGAATTCATTTACTGTTGGAATGTAGAGTAATTATTATTTTTACATATTGAAGTGGTATATACTAATTAAAAGCAGAAATCTTTACTAACCAAAGTATTTAAACAGGATATAAACAAGATTTTGAATAGCATACAAACCATAATTTTAAACAGAATATAGATGTATTGCTGTTTGTTAGCTTAAAATTTTGACTTAAAATTTTGATGCAATAAGTTATATTGTGCAAATTCATAATTTTGAGTAATAAGGAATCATAATAGTTCTATTCATAATAGTTCTTGTCTAATTATTCCTGCTCTTGATTTTTTCTATTTATTTAAAGTGTCTAGTATTCTGGTTCTGAGTAAGTGTGGCAGGAATCCCACAACAATCTTTACAAGCACTGAGATCTCAATAATAAGTACCTCCGTTTTCTCTTCCTACACATTGTCTGAAGCTACTTATCAAATGATGCTCTGTACTATAATGCATACAATATTTATCTTTTAGTCTTTCTAGACACCATTCACTTTTTCAAGATTTTGGACATGAAAAATTAGCAAATACTACAACAAAAGCCATTTGTCAGTTTATAACCATCTATTTGAACTTCAAGAGCTATTATCGAGAGAAAAAAAGCTAAATACAGAGCTCTGATAGACCCTCATCTGTTACAAAATTCTTACCTGTTTATTACTTATCCAGACTCTTGCTTTTGTTGCAACTTTTCCCATAAACTCAGTGTCCACACCCTACTATCTTAGTTTCCACGAGAATATAGAAACTGGAATTCTGTCATAATTTGACAAAAGTAAAATACATATATGAATTGATATTCATACATATTTAATTTGACTGTAAAATTTTGCTCCTGAGATCATTTTTAGCAGCTTGGCATAAGGATCAAACCCACTAGCTTCTATTGATATTTAGCTATTCATCAGTCTTTGCTTGCCTCTTCTTTCGAAACTGACAATGATAATAGTAAAAAACTACTTACTGAAATGTAAAAAAAGTCTGAACTGAGGCACAAACTTGTTTGCATAATGGTGCATGACTGTGAGTTAGACAGTAATAACTAGAGCACTTGTTAAAGTGTGGGTTGTAAATATATAAATATGTGGGTTGTTTCCATTTGTATTTACTCTCAAGCTTGGCTTATGATACTCTTGTTATTTCACGCTAGTATTTCTTTCAGCTTGTCACATTCTGAATTCAAATCTTGCCATGGTCACCTTCATCTAACATCCTTCCAGAATTGATAAAGTAAAGTACCAGTCAAGTACTGAAGCTAATATAATCAACTAATATTCCCCCTAGATTTTTCACATTGTGTCTGTATCAGAAACAGTTATTTAATACTAGGAATATAGAGTTATTAGTTTTACTCACTCATGCAAGCACAGACTATATCAAATCGACCCTTTGTTGCATTTGCATCACCATAGTTATTTTGGCTCTTTTCAATACTCAAGCATGCAATATGCAAGTATTATTGGAGTTAGCAACTTTCTCCTAAATGTAGCAAAACAAACTAGTGAAAATTGTAAAAATCTCTCCATTCTGATGATTTCAATATCTTAAGATTTCTTCTTGAGGGATTTCTAACATTAATTGTATAAATATTTATGTACAAAGAAAGTTCACGATGTGGAAATAAATTTTTTGCTTTAAGGAGAAGCCTGTAACAATCTTCAAAACATCTGGCAGTCAAAAATTTCAAAAGGAAAATAAATTGCCTTCTTTAGGACGTATGTAGAGAACATTCTTCTCCATGGAGCTGGAATTTGGTAATGAAGAAGGCGCTTCAAGATTGCCTTTGACTGGGCTTTTCATGTGGGCTAAAAATATGAGCATAAAACAAAAGAGGTGGTTTATGGACATGTTTCAACCATCTCTGTTATCATTGCTTATTGCAGAGTAGACTTTGCTCACTACTGCCATCATGTCGGAGAACAAGCTATATCAGATGTTATAGTTTGGAGATTTCTACACCCTAATAAAGGAAGACCACTGAACTAAGTTGATGTCATTGGCAGAGACACACAACATCAAATGGAAGATCTACCAAAGCTAATGGGAGACAGAGATACTTAGCACAGCATTGTGAGATGCTCCTTGATTGTGACTGCTTGCTGAAGAATATGCTGGTTGGCCAAAAGTCACCGGACAGTAAATCAAAATTCCATAAATACTTAATATTCCATTTTATTTATTCATTCCAATTATGAATGTTTAATAATTGAATGTTTTTAGTTAAAATCACTGTTTTTTTCAACATTTGTCTATTTATTAGCGAAGTCTCATATAAAATAATTTTTTGTTTTAATCTTTGAATTGTATGGTTTTGATTTACTTCAGGTGACTTTGGGCCTATCCTGTATGTATGTGTGTATATATATATATATATATATATATATATATATATATATATACATATATATATATATATATAAATTCTTCTGCATTTAAACATTTAAGAATATACAAATACACACTGTGGGGAATGAGGGAAGAATAAAAGAGTTAAGAGAGGATCTCCTCCCAAAATAAATAGATAAATAAATAACCACCAATGACGCCATAGAGCTCAACAGAAATTTTCAATGAGCCTATGAAGGAGCCTCTCCAGGTAATTGAAATTGCTGGAAATGGTATCCTCTCTCAAATGAAACCTTATCTTACAAAGCGACATGTTGGATGATGTGGTTCTATGTTTACATTTGATAATACGTAGTGAAACATCACTAAACTGTATTACAAGTGTATAGAAATGGGCTATTAATTTGGCAAGTTTTCAAAATAAACTATCAGCTGCATTTATGTTACTTAAATCTGGGTATTTTATGAGCCACATTTTTAGTATTAGTTGGATACAAATGTTTTTAGGCTATGAAATCCTTTGTTTTTTTTTAACAATTATTTAATTTTTTTGAAGGTATATTCTTAATTTTTGATGCTATGCAAAATACGTTGGAATTGATTATAAATAAATTATTTTCTATTTTGAAATGATATGTTAAAAATATATCCAAATAAAATAAATCTCATGTTTTACTGCTGAAATTTTAAAATGCATACGTAGAAAGTAAGATTCCAAATTTTGAGCATAATATTTTTTTCTTTTTCCTGTTTTCTTTATTCTGAATTATTAAATTTTCAACACTTTCATAAAATAGAAGAGAAAGAGAGAAAGAAAATTACAATTGCTTTCCGATTTCATTGTTAGTCGATTATTTAGAAAGCTACATTTAAAAAGTATGAAGTAATTTTGCCACAAAAATTGTAATAATGACTATTATATAGTTATAAATACACAATAAAGACAAAATTAAAGAAAAATTAATTCCATGGAAATATTGTTTTTATGACCTCAGTTATGTTTTTAATTTTCTTTAGATGTTGGGATCATTGTTTGAAATAAAATGATTAAAGCTCTTTGAAGAATGAATTTCATGAAAATTTATACAGTAGGTAGAATTGCATACTGGATGTCAATTGAAACTGTTTTTACTTCCCCTTATGTTTTCAATTATTACTTAATGATTTTCATTCCTCCTTTAATGTATTCTTTGAAAATATATTCTTAAATATTATAAATACTAATTTAAACAGCTGTGTAATTGCTTGTAAAGGAATAGCATATAATGGTTTTATTCCAAATTAACTTTTTTTTTAATTAAAAGTTTTTCTTAGCCGATTTTAGAGCAGATAAAATCTTTTTAATGGAAATTGCTATGTGTTCATTAAGTAGGAGTTATAGCATAGAATTCAAAATAAAACTGGCTTTTCAGTATTTTATAAAATGGTTGTTATACACTGAGATTAACATATATTATCACATCACATCCCCTCTTCTTTGCTCACTTATTCCTGGGAGGGTTGTGGGGTAAAGTCCTCAAGCATACCTTTCATAGGTCCTGTCTGAAGTATCTGTCTCTGACTGATCTGGCTGGATCTTCAAGTGAGAGCAATAAAGCGCATGGATATTATCCAACCATTATGCTTGTAGTCTACCCATGGGTCTGCTGCTGGTTGGTTTTGCCCATAAAACCTGTCCAGCAATTCTTTCTCAAGACATTCTTACCACATGTTCATAGTATCAAAGCTCTGATCTCTCAGTTTGGAGAAATAGTGGTTTTACCCGGAGCACTTCTCTAATTACATACTCTATCAAATAACATCACTCTAGAGACCCTTTGGAGGAACTCCATTTTGGTCACGATTGTATTCTTTTGGTCATTACCCAAGATTCATGACCATAGGTAAGGGTAAGTGCAAACAATGAAACGAGGGTAACAAGCTTGGGTTTTATACCTACCTTCCTTCCTCTGATAACTGAATGTTGAGGCTGAATTAAGTGCAAGAATTGCAGGACCAGGTGCAAGTACCAGCTCCAGATTAACACATTTCTTGGAAATTCTCATTCAAGAGATCCTGCTATAAATTTTCCACAAGTTACATTGTGTTTCTCTTAGGTTATTGGTCAAAGTTTTTTTTTTATTTTCTCTTCACTGTGACCCAAAATAGAAATGGATTTTATGTGATAACCAAATTTGTTATTGAAATTTTTATTGCCCAGTTTATTCTCTAAAACATTATAACTGCTAAAATTTCTTAAAGGAAATTAAATTTTAAATGTTTACTATAGTCTTCAATTTTTTAATGAACTAAATATGAGCAACACTATGAGATTTTCTTACTCTAAAATTAAACCATAAGTCCATACTAAAGAGAAAAATGGGAAATAATTCTAATGCAATCATCAGTATTATATTACCCTTATTATTCTTTATAATTGAAAGTTAGAAATGAAGTCTTTTTTATAATTTTTAAGTAATGTCTTGCACCCACCCTCCTCCTCCTCCTCATTTATTTTTCATTCACTTTTTCATGTTCGTATAAGCCAAGCAGATTTTAGTTAAACAAATTTTCTATGACCATGTGCTCTTCCTCACCTAATCCCCTATTTCCTAGGGAGGTAATGTTTTCTCATTGCCAGACTTATTTTTACAGGGGACTTGATATAAAGTACTCTGCTTGTATGATGGTGACTCTCGTTTATAACTATCCTGTGATGTTAAGATAACAGGACACAAACACACACACACACAGCACATAGATTTCTCTCTGTCATATCCACTCATAAGGTGATAACTATAGCAAAAGACACTTGCTTAAGATGCCAAAAAAGGTATAAATCAAATATTGAGACAGATTCACTAATCCAGGATTTGTGAGTTCAGCAGCTTCAGTGGTTCAGGACACTTATGTGGTCATTAGTTTGCATGATGACCACTTGCCCAGCTGTGGTGCCTTATATTGTTTATATCCAGCATAGCTGATTAATTGTGACTGATGCCGCTTTTCCAGTACAGATTTTTACAGAGAGTTTACCCTTAAATATGTGTCCTAAGTAATCTGCTGATAATGAAAGTGGTGGCAACATTAAATCATAAACATGTTACATTTACTCTGTTACAAAAGATGTTGATTCTGAAAACACTAGACAGTAGTACATCAGTGAGTGCAGAATATGCTGTAGATTCATTGATAGTACAGTATATGCATTATTTTGCCATTTTTTATCCCTGGCTTCATTGGTTCAGAAAATCTGCTACTCTGGTACCTATTTGTTCCCCAGCTTACTGGATAAATGAAGTTCTACCACTATTATTAACTATGACTACAACTAATCCATGACCACAGCTGAAATGAGTAATAATAAAGAGTCTCTATGAGTTCTCTTAACCTGATAGAAATAGCAGCTAAATCTCCCAAATCCTAACTTATAATATTAAGAAAAAAAGGGGTGGCACAGTAGATGTCACAGCTTTTATGTCTTTGATCATATGTCTGTTCGATTGAGATAGACCTGGAATAAAGTGTCAGCAACTATGACAGCATTAGAGCTTCTATGATGTCAATTGCTTTTCTACAAGAGGCTTCTTGTCTTTAAAATGGAAATTTTATGTTTTAAACGATCAAACTTAAGATAAATTCCCATTAAAGATATGATGGTTACTTGTAGAAATGTTAAGGAAATGTTTTTTTTCTTCAGATTCTTCCTTGTCTTAGGTCTTGGCAGCTAATGAACAATCATAATAACCAATCTAATCCATGTAAAACATAGACAACAAACCTGATAAATATTAAAGCTATTGTTATGATGATGAAACACTTCAAAAGTTCAAAGTATTTGCTGATCTTTTAAATATTAGTATAAACTATGTGTATTACTTTTTAACAGTTAATAACAGAAAAAGCAACTTTGAATATTTTCTTTTCCATAATTAATGGTATTATTGTCACATAAAGAAGACACAGTTAAATTGATCAATAAGCTGAACAAAATTTATAGGTCTTATCTCCTTATCTTATAAGAAATATATTGGAAATATTCATAACGGAGATTAAAAAATAGCATACTCATGAATAAAAATAATAATGATAAAATGCAGTAAGCTATTTGTAATCATTTAATGGTTGTAAAATCAAATAATGCTTGTAAAATGCTAGATGAAGAAATTAAAGAAAAATGAAACATTGTAAGAATCATAAATTCCTTTGAGCATTTATGAATTCAATATAAAGTGATCTATTTGGATTGTATTAATTAATTGTTTTTTCTAAATTTCTAAAATAAGTAAATATACTTTTCAAAATTTTGAATATTTTATTTTTTTAAATATCATCTAAATGTATTTTCTTTCTTATTTCATAAATGGTTTTAATGAAGATTTAACATATTGTAATAATATATAAAAAGTATTAATGACCATAGATAGACGACATAAAACAACAAAGAGTGAAATGAACAATTTATTTTGAATATATTTGAATGAATTTAAAATTGAACTCGATACTTATGTACAACATCAAAAATTTATACAGACAATGATATTAGAAAAACCATATACTAACTAATAATTATTTCCTTTGACCAGGTATTACCTCTAAAATATTTTCTGGCTACAACATATCTCAGTTTTTAAATGAATCTTCTTTTAGAATTGAAACAGAAAATATTTTCTTTCTATTCAGAAAATCTATTTTAGGGATGTAATATGGTTTAATTAGATAAACAATATAAGGAAAGTGTAATTTAGAAAGAAAGCTAACAAATTGTTAGCTTTAGAAAACAGAATACAACATTTTAAAAAAGTAAATTGAATAAATAAGTTATAAATATAGTGTGCAGAAAGGCTAGCAATGAAAAATGTTTATTTTAAAGAAAGGTGAAAAAAAGAAAAACTGGGAAGGAGATACATTTCTTATTGAGTAAAACAAACAGTGCATTTTGTAAAATAAAAGCAAAATAAAATGGCAAAGAATACAGGTAAGAATAGATTACAACAACTATAAATGGGGTTAAAATCAGTCAATATTCTCTTTTTAGAAATTTCTATTGAATGAGAAAGTTTGGAGAAACTATGTCAACAAAATATAAATACTAATGGCAAATTATTTTTGAAAAACTTTCTTAAGCTGATAAATACATTTTGCTTGTGCAGAAAGCTTGATATAAAAATAAGTTTTAGCACAGTCAATTTAGTATTTTTATACTTAGACAGTAGTTTGGATTTGGAATATACAAATCAACGTTTCATGACTGCTCTGTTGCACACATGAGTATAGTTAGAGATTAATTGTTATTTAGTTGAAGCAGTAATCTCTGGCTGATGGTACTAATCTTGAGAAAATTGTCATTAAGATTTTCATAACTAATTTAAATGTACTGTTTTAATTTATTTCATATATGATGTAGACACAGGCCTGGCTGTGTAGATATAGTTTCAGATTCTATTCTACTGTGTGGCATCTTAGGTAACTGTCTTCTATTATAACCACTCCGTCGGTTATGATGACAAGGGTTCCAGTTGATCCAGTCAAGAGAGCAGCCTGCTCATAAAATTAACGTGCAAGTGACTGAGCACTCCACAAACACATGTACCCTTAATGTAGTTCTAATAGGGATTCAGTGTGACACAACGAAAGAAACAAATAGATGAACAAGACAGGCAACATAAAGCACATTCCATTCATCAGTTGTCCTCTGTTTTATCTACTCTGCATTTCAAAGATAGGGACAAGACGCGACTTCGTTAAAACGGTCCTTCCTGCAAAGCAAATTAAATAAAATTTGGGTTTTTGTGCAGAGGGTTAAAGTGGTAACAAAAATAGGACAGTAAGAATAAAACAGTAAAAACAAATGGGGAGGGCTGTTAATCCATAACAAGGTGAAGTGGTGAACGCTGGAAAAACGAGCTTTGAGAAGGGACAGGCAAAAGCACGTCTTGTCTTTAGGAAGGAAGTGGAAGAAAGAAAGATAGATAGCTGTTGGTCATGTGTGAGCAATAAGAGAGTGAAGGAGGAAGAGTGAGAGAGAGAGGGAATGGTGAAGGGGAGAGAAGAATTAGAGAAAGGGTGGGAATGCCATGCATCCTCCATTTCCAAGTAAGTTTTAACATATAATGTATGCGCATATATATATATATATATTTATATACACATATATAAGCATGTTAGGCATATATACACATGCATATATATCCTGTTTTCTTCATTGATAGGGTTCAAACAATGTTGTCTTTGTTACTCAGTTCATGAGATGACTAAAGTGTTATATTTCCTGTTGTAGAATTCATGCTAGGTTTGTGCAAACCCAATTTCATTGATCTCTTGATCGTTCTCTAACTCTTAAGATCAAATGTGCATGAATGTGATTGTGAACCTTACTTCTTAATCACATAGAAATAATCTTCTTGTTCCTGAAGAAATAATATCTTGTGAAAATATTTATTGATATGTGTGACCGGCTTTTTAGCTGTGTTCTCTCACCTAGTGTGTTGGCCTTGATATGTTTTCAGTACATGAGGACTGAGAATCCAAAATATTCTCTGTTGTGATAATTTCACTTGTATTAGTGGAAAGTGCTGAATGCTGCTTTTCCAATTTACCAAACAATGTAATAACTAAAGATTTTGAATACATTGACAAAAGGTTATAGCATGAAAGGCTTGATGGTAGTGTTAAATATTTGTTGTGTTTGATAGTAGAGTCAAATATTTGCTGTTCATGTTAGAGTTAAATATTAGCTGTGCTTGATGGTAGAATGAAATATTTGTTGTGCTTAGGTACTTTGAGGTCATTGCGTCTTTTCTCTGGAGATGATAACCAAATTGAAATTTGTGCTTTCCATTTTTCTATGGAAAGGATTTGAATAGAGGATCCACCTTCTACTCTTGCCAGTTCTGGAGGAACATTTTAATTGAAATCAATTATGATTGAGATTAGGGCATAGTACCAGTGAAATTCTTTCAGTAATGTTTTCTATAGCTTGTTGAGCTGCACTCTTGAAGCAAGTGAATGCTGAAAAAAGGTTATAGACAGTTTGAATGTTACCATTTACTCAATATCTTTTAAATTCAAATCAGTGTCATCAAAATACCTCCAGTTACCTTCATTTGTGAGTGAGGGCAGCTGATAGACGAAGTTCCATCAAAAACCAATCTCGTTTATTTTCCTTAAAGTTCCTTGGCCATATATCTAGTATCTTTGCTTAACTCTGATCCCAATAGATGCTATCAATCTACATGGAATTCTTCAAACATGATGGTTCAGCTATCCAAACATGCACATATGTTGTGGATAATGATGACCATCTTTCGTATTCTTTTTTGCTGCTGGTGTACTGTGGTATGTTGAAAAGTAGATAATACAAGTGAGATCACTGATTAGGATAGCTGTATGGATTGGTTTACCTTTGACTGTTGTTAAAGTAAACCAATCAGTATTACAGTTTCAAAGAATAAGATGTAAAAAATTTAAGTGAAACTGGAAAATGAAGAAACAGAGTATAGTGCTTAGGGAAAGATCTTTGGAAGCTGGACGTCAAGGGAGCATAATTTGTGGTATTATTTCTAATAATACCACAAATATTGAAAGGAATGGTTACCTAGATGCCATCTTGATATTAGACTGATTAAGTCTGCAATGGCAATCATAATGATGAAACTGCAATTGTGTAGGAGAGATAAGAAAATAGTATTTTTTTATTTTTAGCATGGTCATGTTATTATTTTTATCTTGTGAGCCGTGTTCATTATTCCAGTCTAAATTTTCTATGATACACTTCTGCTTAAAATAAATATGCTAATTAAATTAGTACAGATTTCCAATTAAATTCCAGATTTTCAGACATGCACTGATGTGTGTGTGTGTGTGTGTGTATTAATGTTTGTCTTTATATTCAGTTATAATAAAAACAATTTTACATTAATCTGATGGGTTACTCTATACTTCTGTGGAGTACAAATTTATTATTCCTATACAAGAATATTATTGACAATAACCTTGAAGTTTCAACCAGTTAAGCTATCATTGGACTGTGATGCATTGAACATAATCTTAGCTTATATTGGCTCTGCTGTGTTGAAATCTTCCTTGGGTGTGAGGGTTTGACTGGAGTTGTAATTACGTTTTAGGTTGGGTTGCTATGAAGAGGTGTTTTGAAGAGGTTTTTATTGAAACTGAGTGATTTTTCTCAACCTCAACCACTTCTGAGCCATGCAAGCATGAGAAATTGGACGTTAAACGAAGAAGAAGAAGGAGGAGAAGGAGGAGGGGAAGAAGAAGAAAAAGGAGAAGAATATATACATATTTATATCAATGTATGTGTGTCACATATATATATTTATAGGTGTGCGTGTGCGTGTGCGTGTGTGTGTGTGTGTGTGTGTGTGTGTGTGTACAACACATACACCTGTATCCTTTCTTTTTTAACAGAAAGAAATGTAGGTTAGGATACACCTGTGCACATATAATTTATTTTTGAAAATGTATTTCTTGTACCTGAAAATAATTATTCTTATGTCTGAAATATTTCAGCAAATTACTTCACATTAACTGTATTGATAGATGGATATTAACTAAAACCATAAAAGAATTAACCTATGATATATATATATATATATATATATATATATAT
Source organism: Octopus bimaculoides (assembly GCF_046866305.1). Classification (NCBI taxonomy): domain Eukaryota; kingdom Metazoa; phylum Mollusca; class Cephalopoda; order Octopoda; family Octopodidae; genus Octopus; species Octopus bimaculoides. Next base: position 88,359,955 of record NC_142930.1, on the reverse strand, counting down.
ATATATATATATATATATATATATATATATATATATATATATATATATATACATACATACATATACATAGACATATACATTTCCCAAGTGTAAAAATCAATTATGATAAAGAAGTTTTACTTTTCGATTTGAAAATTCCTAAATTTAACTATGCACCTCCAGCCCCACACTTTTTGGATTATTATAATGAACAAAGCAAACCTGATGGAAAAAGGGTTTCATTTTTAGATTTGTTTACAACTGATTGGCAGTTATTTCTCTTGGGAAATTTGCTAACATTAGCAAAAAAGGTGGTGAAGGTAACTTGTGTGTTTCATTTATCTATATACTCATTTATTGCATAAATATGAAGAAAGAGATTATTAAAACATTCCTAATGTATTTGCAGCCACTTAATTCTAAATTTATATTTTTCATCTGAATTACAATAAAAAAGAAAGAATTCCAACAAATACATTAACAAAAAAGTTTTTATATAAACTGACATTAAAGAATTTATAATTATCTATCACTTATGAAATGTATCTTATATATACTGTTCATAGAGTCTAATTACTCAGTTCTTCAAAACCTCAAAGGCCCTAATCATTTTTTTTAATATGCACCTGGTAAATATATTCGAATGAAAAAATTTTAATGCAATTTTATTAACATATTTGTTTTTCTACAACCCTAAAATATAATCCTTATGATACATCATAGTATTATGTTCCATGATATAAAATGTAGCATGGGATAATTCAAAACAACCAACTTAAAGTTTGCAATGAATAATGATTGTTAAATCATTCAAGAACATTTAGAGAACTGTTTTAGAACCCTGAATATTTTTGACAAAAAGCTTTTATCTCAGCACTTTACATCTGCAGATTTAACTGATTTTCTAATGAAGAGTAAACTACAAAGTAGTATTTCTAATCAGGACTTGATGTTTTAGAAGCGATTATTCCATAGATTCTCAGTCAGCAAAATATTCCTGATAAGAGGAACATACTTTGGATAAAGAGATTTAATTATTCAAACTTCTAACCTTAAAACAAATGCCACTGGCTAAAGTTTTAAGATTAACAATACCAGCATTAATGTATTTCTAATACAATAATTTTTCAGTAAAAAAAGTTCATATTCAATCTTGCAACTCTTTTCTTTCAATAATTTGCATGTTGAAGTTTTAGTATTTATGGTTTATCAGAGAACAAACATTGAATGTTTGAATTAAATTACATAAGCTAATATATTCCTTATTTTTCTATTAAGTTATAAAATATGTTGAGTCAAGTTATGGAAGTCCTTACATTCAGTCCAGATTTGGGATAAAAGTGAAGTATAGGAATCAAAGCATTCACCGGGGGAGGGGGAGTTCTTTAAAGCAGCACTAATGATAATGAGATTTTAACTCATGGGGTGCATGGGTGCAGTGAAAATCCAAAAACAATAACATAATTGTTTATTCTTAATAAGTTTTAGCAAATCTGAATGTGAATGTCTGATTGCTGTTGTTTTCCCTCATAACATGTGATTCTCTAGTGTTAAAAGACTTTGACACACTGTAATATTTTGACCTCATTGTGTGTCTTCTTGATCAAAGTTACCTAGTTGGACAAATGAATTTAACAAGAGAAAGTATATATATTGGGTCATCTCATAAATAATGTGGTTATTTCAATTGCATGAACTAAAAGTCGGAGGGGGACAGGATAAAATACCTGCATCAACTTGCTATAAAAGCAGGTAGAAACTTTACCCTGTCCTTATTTGATTTTAACAGTTACTTTTTCAAAGCTATAATGGAAGTGACAAAGGAGCATATTCGGCATATTTTGCTTTATGAGTTCAATAAAGGTAACTACACAATGGAAAGTGTGAGGAATAATAATGCAGTATAAGGGGATCAAACAATAAGTGTAAGCCAGTGTCAATGGTGGTTCCAGAAATTACAAGTCAAAAACCACAGCCTTGAAGATGGTCCTGGAAGATCTGTAGAGCTCAACAAGGATGTCCTGCAAACCCTAGTGGAACAAAATCCCATTGTAACTGTTGAGGAACTAGTAGAGAAGCTTGGATTTCGTCTTTCAACCATTCATCGACACCTGCATGCCATCGTGTTTTTGGCTTCAAGATGAAAGGCGTTCTTTCATCAGGATAATGCTCAGCCACATACAGCAAGGACGACATTTCAAAAGCTGGAGCAGTTTGAATGGGAAACGATGCCCCACTCACCATATTTGCCGGACATTGCCCCATCTGATTATCATTTATTCCGCAGTCTTCAAAATCTTTTGGACAGAAAAAACATGAATTCTGTAGATGAGGTGAGAACAGTACTGGAGGAATATTTTTCATCATGGACAAGTGAATTTTGGAAGAGGGTCCTTGCAAGTCTACCAGATAGATGGAAGAGCATTGTAAAAGATGAAGGAGAGTATATTTTAGATTAAAGAAGAGCTTCGTTTATCTTAATTTTGAAAAATAATAGAAGTATAAAAAAACTGCATTATTAATGGGATGACCCAATATATGTATGTACATGTGTGTGTGTGTGTGTTCTCTTCTGTTTTTAATTATTTAATTTTTTCCTTTGAGAAAGGAGCTGCTTTCCAACAAAGATGCAAACCTCCATGGTTGGAATGAAGACAGTAAAAACAATGTCACATTTTAAACGTGAGAAAAGTCCGGCATATTTTTGCTGTAACACTTACAGATTTTATTTGTAATGTGCAAATTGGTTGATTTCTTTTTCTGAAAACCCTAGCCTATCCAGATTGTTACTTAGGTATTTACTCACAAAACCAAGTGCACCAATTATTATTGGTATAAATGTGAATTTATAATCTGGACATAGAAGTTGGAGGTTTTGAAGCATTTATCCTCTTTCTCTTTGAAAATCAAAGAGATATTCACATCAGTAGGACAGCATATATAACGACAAGCTAGTTTTTGATGGAGTTTCTCTATTGAAGTCTAATGTCGGCTCTGTACCAATTAGATAGTACAGTTCTATATTCAAGAGATGAGGAATTATGTACATTATTTACATTTGACGGATATTTGTCCTCGTCTTGTTTGTTGTTAACAAAAATATCCGTCAAATATAAATAATGTAAATAATGTACATAATTCTTCATCTCTTAAATATAGAACTGTACTATCTAATGGTATAGAGCTGACATTAGTCTCCAATGGATATATATAGAGCATACATAACGGTACATAAGTTTTCTTGTCTTACCCAAAAAACAATATGAGGCCTGTTATTTTTACACTTGATCAATGTTTTGATAGGAATGTTCCACCAGTATTCTTTGTGCTGATGTTTGTGTATGTATTCAATAGCAGGTAGATTCTTTATATGTATTTCAGGACAGTCATCTTTCTGAATGGCATTGTATATTGCTTTTGTGACAATGTCATGTCACACAGGAAGGTAATAACTTGATGATATTTTGGGGTAGCTGTTATTCACGTCTGTGATGCCTTCCACAGAAATATGACATAATCAACATTATTGGTTGCATCTTGGAGGTTCAAGGGTTTCACTGTCTCTTTTGTTATTTTGTAGCAATCTCCTGTTCTTGGATTGTAAATGCATCGCCTTTGAAGTGTGATGTAACTGTCATGAGTCCAAGAGAGATTGTGCTACATGTTGATATTACTGTCTTCTTCAGATCTTTGGGAAAAATACCCATCCATAGTCCTTTTTTGGTATGTTGAGGTATATTGTTAGTCCAGCTGTTTTGGGGTTGTATGGGAGGTCATCAGGAAGAGGGTGCTTACAAGGGAGTTTGCTACTGACATGTAGGATATTGTTCTCTTCACATTTCAGCACTAAGTTAATATATTTATTTTGCTGCTGTTGTTTAGCAAGTGCTGTCTGAGAGAGACTGTACGACATTCAAAGGCTGTATGCACTCATCTCAAGCCTCTACCTCTGTCTGTCTACCTATTGTCTGTCAATATCACTATTTCTGTGGAGATTTCCAGTTGATGTCAGTACCTTGCAAGTTTTAACATCCATGAAGTGGATTTCCAGTATAGACCAGTCAAGCATCCCAAATGCTGGAATCAGCACTGTTATTGCAAATGCATTGTGGAATTTTGTCTTATTGTAAAAGGAGAGTGCTGACAGCCATATTTTCCCAAGTCTGACATAATATTCTCAGGTCACTCTATCTTCATTCACACTAGCTTCATATATTTTCATCAATGCATAGATACTTATAGCATTCTTTGTATGGGGCAGGAGAGTTAGTGAGGCCATTGATGCACAGGATTAGGGTCTGGGGGACTGATTTTCCCCATTAAAATATGAACGGTTCTTTTTTGACCAAATTCCCTTCCTAAGTCAAGTGAAAATGTTATTAATTCCAGATATTTTTTCTGGCATTATTAACATTTTAGCATAAATCTTGTTTGCTTCTATGCATGCATGCATGTATACATGTATGTATATGTGCATGTATGTGTATGCATGTGTGTATGCACAAATGCATGTATGATGTATGTATAAGCACATATATATATATATATGCATGAATGAATGTATGTATCATGCATGTGTATATGATGTATGTGGCATGTATGTGTGTGTGAGCAGGCATATGTGTATACATGAGTATCAATGTATACGTGCATACGCATGCATATGTATGTATGTATGTATGTATGTATGTACGAAAGTAGGTAAATAGGCAGTTTGATAAGTAGATAGGTAGGTAGGTAGGTATGTAGGTAAGTAGGTAGGTAGGTAGGTAAGTAGGTAGGTAGGTAGGTAGGTAGGTAGGTAGGTAGGTAGGTAGGTAGGTAGGTAGGTAAGTTTGTTGGTAAGTTTGCAAATCCATTTTAAAATTTCAAGTGAAATACAAATTCTCCAGATATATAAAGACATGAAAGAAATATGATCTTGTTGTCTCTGATTCGTTTCAGTATAACTTTTAAACTAAATAATATTTAAGTTTTCATTTTTAGTATTATAAGTAGGTTAAACAAGATGCAAAGTCAAGTCCAATAACAGATGATATAGCAACAAAAATTTTTAAATAAAAGAAGAAATACCATCAAGATAAAAAGACTTACATCAAACATTAATTTATTGAGTAATGAGGTTATAAGCTTAAGTAAAGCAAAAATATGTTTTTAATTCTAAGTATATTAAAAGATATATATGCATGTGTGTTTGCACAAATATCTCATAGACACAAGCATGACTGCATGGTTAAGAGGACTGTTTTACAACCATCTGGTTTTCCAGTTCAGTTTCATTGCACAGCACCTAGAGCAAGTGACTTCTAATATAGCCCAAGGTCAAGCAATGTCTCGGGAGCTACTGTGAGAAACAAAGCAAATGGGTGTGTGTGTGTGTGAGTGTGTGTCTTGCATGCATATGTGTGTACATTATGTGTGTGTGTGTTTAATTGGCCAGAGCACTGGACTCACAATCATGAGGTAGTGAGTTTGATTCCCTGACCAGGTTGCGTGTTGTGTTCTTGAACAAGACACTTTATTTCACATTGCTCCAGTTCACTTAGCTACAGAAATGAGTTGTGACACCACTGGTGCCAAGTTGTATTGGCCTTTGCCTTTCTCTTGGATAACATCAATGGTGTGGAGAGAGGAGGCTGGTATGCATGGGCAAAGCTGGTCTTCCATAAACAACCTTGCCCAAACTTGTGCCTTGGAGGGGAACTTTCTAGGTGCAATCCCTTGGTCATTCATGACCAAAAGGGATCTTTACCCTTTATCCTTACTTGTTTTATCTTCTACTTGTTTCAGTCATCTGACCGTAGCCAAAATATGAAGAATCAATATTAAAGGACGAATCTAATTCAACCGTTTTACACACACACACACACACACACACACACACACACACATATATGCAACGGGCTTCTTTCAGTTTCCGTCTACCAAATCCACTCACAAGGTTTTGGTCAGCCTAAGGCTAGAGTAGAAGACACTTGCCCAAGGTGCCACACAGGGGGACTGAACCCGGAATCAAGCTTCTTACTACACAGCCATATACTCCACACACACAAATATATATATATATTCTATATATATAGGCACAGGAGTGGCTGTGTGGTAAGTAGCTTGCTTATTGCTTACCAACCACATGGTTCCGGGTTCAGTCCCACTGCGTGGCATCTTGGGCAAGGGTCTTCTACTATAGCCTCAGGCTGACCAAATCCTTGTGAGTGGATTTGGTAGGCAGAAACTGAAAGAAACCTGTCATATATATGTATATATACATGTGTGTGTGTGTGTATTTGTGTGTCTGTGTTTGTCCCCCTAGCATTGTTTGACAACCGATGCTGGTGTGTTTATGTCCCTGTCACCTAGCGGTTCGGCATAGGCTTACAAAGAATAAGTCCTGGGGTCGATTTGCTTGACTAAAGGCGGTGCTCCAGCATGGCCACAGTCAAATGACTGAAACAAGTAAAAGAGTAATTAAATCTAATATAGATGTTGGTTGGCTGGTTGGTTGAAAATTCTGCAGCCACACTCTACATTGCATAGAGAGATGGGGATAGAGAGAAAAAAAGAGAGATATATAAAGGATTAATATAAGATGTCCATGAGGAGTGGGAAGATAAAAATCATAGATATTTGAGGAGGGGAAGGGAAGAGGGAAGGGAAATGGAAGGGGAGAGTGAGGGGAAGAGGAGGGGAGAGAGAGGGGATGAGGAGGGGAAGAGGAAAGGAGAGAGAGGGGATGAGGAGGGGAAGAGGAGTGAGAGAGGAAGGAAGAAGAGGGGGAATAAGCGAAAAAGTAGTTATGGTAGGAGGTATGCAAACGAGAAAATAGTTATATTTAATTTTATTTAAAAGTAAAAAATAGACACTTTCCATTCGAAAATTAGTATTCATTTCCTCATTTTGTATAAACACCAAGAAATTTTATAAAATTTTATATGTATATATATATATATATATATATATATATATATATATATATATATATATATATATATATATGTGTGTGTGTGTGTATGTGTGTGTGTGTGTGTGTGTGTATGTATATATACATACATATATATGGCGGTTGTCTGCTCCTTATGCAGAGTTTGATCACCTCCTGTCCCTACACCTTAGAACCATCATGGCATCTGATGTGGCTTTTTAAACCAGACAATGCTTTGAAAAGACACCCACATAGATTGTATATCCAATTTGGATCACTAAAAGCTGCACTTAAGTTCTGATCTTTGTGGATCTTAAAACACTCACAGCTTTCACTGGCTGCTTAAAGACCCTACTTTTATTCCTGCTGGTCCTTAAGTTATCTTAACTGATACTGCTGTGCTTATGGGCTGTAAACATACATACATATATATATATATATATATATATATATATATATATATATATATATATATATATATATATATATATATATATACATATATATATATACATATATATATATATATATATATATATATATATATATACATACCATATTTCCTGATATTACTCATGGTGGTAATGTATACTTTCAAAGTTAACTATCATATAACAGATAGTACTGTATGTGTGTGTGTATGTGTGTGTGTGTGTGTGTGTGTGTGTGTGTGTGTCTGTGTGCATGGGTGCATGTGCGTGCGTGTGTGTGTGTGTGTGTGTGTGTGTTTCTGTGTTTGTCCACTCAGCAGCTTACATCCCTGTAAGTTAGCAGTTTGGCAAAAGGGACTGACAGAATAAGTATTAGGCTTACAAAGTATAAGTCCTGCACTCAATTTGTTCAACTAAAGGCAGTGCTCCAGCATGGTCACAGTCAAAATGACTGAAACAAGTAAAAGAATAAATTTTAAAAACTGTGGAAAAAACTGTGGAAAAACTATGTGTGTGTGTATGTATGTATGTATGTATGTATGTATATATACACACGCACACTTATATATGTATATACAGATGTGGCTATGTGGTAGGAAGTTTACTTCCTAAGCACATGGTCTCTGCTTCAGTCTCACAGCATGGCACCTTAGGCAAGTATCTTCTACAACATCCTTGAGCCACTAAAGCCTTAATAGTGTAGTTGGTAGAAACTGAAAGAAGCTCATCATATGCATATATATATATATATATATATATATATATATATAAATACAAACACACACACATATATATATGCATGTCTATGTATATATATATATATATACAAACATACATACAGATATACACACGCACACACGCACACACACATACACACACATGCACATACATACATATATGTATATACATATATGCATATACATATAGATACATATATATGTTTTATATATGTTTTTATGTATTCATACATGCATACACATGAGTAAATTTTGTCCTCCATTTAATCGAACAATTATGTATCTCTTGCACGACTAAATTTCTGCTTAGCAGTTGTTATATTTATATTTACTTTTCATAAAAATCAAACTGAAGAAGAATTTATCACATCATATTCTTCTTAAACAAGAATGTTTGTTCTAAATAAATTGAATTATATTGTAGGTGACATTTTTTCCTGAAATTTTGCTTTGCTTTCTTCTTAGTTTCACTTTTAACTTTTCCATTTTCATTTTTATTCTCTGAAATTCACAAATCTTAGTGTATATTAGTAAGTTGCAAATACAATAAAATAATAAAAATTCATTAAGAAAATTTAAATAATATCTAAAGATAATTTTCAATAGTTAAATATATTTATATGAAATTGATTAAAAATGAATCCTAAGAAATGTATATAAGTCCTGATGAAAATTTCCAAAGTAAGTTAGATATTTTATTGTGGATAAGATTGAATATTCGATATACAAAGCAGTTTCATTTAAATGTCTTCTCTCCTTTTCTATAATCATTAAGTTATATTAGAAGGCATTATGATACAGAAAAAACAAAACTATAATAAAATGGAATAAATTTGTTACTAAAATTGTTTATGTATCCAATTTTGTTTACATGTTTTGTTCATTCCTATTCTGTGTTGTCCTTTCATTTTTAAGGATGCACATATTCTTCAAGTGAGTAATGTTCAATGGTATGAATTCAGAGTGAAAATATCATTAGTAAATCGTAAAATTTGTAAGCTTATTTAAATTATTTCGTTTTTATCAATTCATAATTCATAATAAAAAATAAAAAATTTGATTCAAACTTGAGGATAAAACATTTAACTGATCTATATTCTTTATATTATCTAGGCCTATTATATTGGATTTACGTCTGTAAATAGGATATACTTTATATCGCAGAGAGCTGTAATAATGCAACACATTCCTAAATGTCTGTTGATTAAAGCAATACAGATTCATCTAAGCATGAATACAATCTACACACACACACACACACACACACATACACACACGCACGCACACACACACAAACGTGTGTGTGTGTATGTATATGTATATTGATAGATATGTATTCTTTTATTCTTTTAATGGTTTTAGTCATTCAATGGCACCTTCAAGAATTTTAGCTGATCATGCTAACTCCCCTTCCTAGCAGTTAGCATTTGGACTCATGACTGTAGGGTTGTGGTTTCAATTCTTGGACCAGATGATGTATTGTGTTTTTGGGCAAAATACTTCATTTCATACTTCTCCAGGTTACTCAACTGAAAAAGTACCCCAGCAACTGAGTGGCAACCCAGCCGTGGACTGGCAACTTGTTTAGGGGAGAGGGAAATCTTGTACACTTAGTCCCCTAAATGGCTAGGAAATCTGGTCTCATGTGCAGACAAATTTTCTTCTTCTTTTTTTTTTATGTTGTCCATTTATTTAGTTATGGGAATTATTTCATTGTTCTATATGTATCAGAGAATGGTTAAATTATCTTTTTGACATATTTGTTTTATATAGGTAGACATTAAACACCGATAAATACACAGAAGGATGTGTGTGTGTCTGTGTCCATGTGTATACTATTATGTAGCAGTGTATTTATGTGTATATATATATATATATATATATATATATATATATACTTTAGGAAGTTGATGTTATGGCTAGTCAGAGAGTGACTATTGGTTTTGCACTTATAAAGCACTTAACTGTATACAAGACTCGGCCATTTGAGTCTGATGAGTTACCTATATGGCAAAACATTTTATACAGGTGGAACCAATGGTCACTCTCTGACTAGCCATAACATCAACTTCCTAAAAATTATTTTACTACTCTTATGTTTTAGAGTGTGCTTTAATTTTTTTGATAGATGAACTACTGAAGATACATATATATATATATATATATATATATATATATCATCATCATCATCATCATAACTTTCTTATCTTCCATTTTAAAGAATTACAGAATTGTGATAAAGCTTACCAAAAGCGAAACTAGCCTTGCCGATTCTGGACTCGATTTCTTTATCCATCTTCACATCATTGGCCACAATGGAACCAAGAAAAGTGAAGGAGGAAACAGTTTTTAATACTTTCCCATCAACATATAGAATAGGGGCAACTGTGGGAAGATGATCACAAATGGGCTGATGGACAAGCTCAGTTTTCTTGAGGCAGATGATCAGACCAAAACCCTTCAATGCACATGAGATGTTGTGTAGAATCCATTGCATGCGCTCAAGAGTGTGTGCTACAAATGCACAATCATCTGCGAAGAGCAAATCCTGAACAGTTTGTACCAAAGTCTTAGTTTTTGCTTTGAAGTGCTGTTGGTTGAACAAGCCACCACCAGTTTTGTACTCGAAATTTACTCCTTCTTTAACATCCTCGAATGCTGTTTCCAACATGACGGAGAAATACAAAGCATTATATGGCCGGATTGTCAATGAATGAACTGACATATATATATATATATATATATATTCGAAACGCCTAGTTTAGAATAGAGGCAGCTGATGAAGGAAAAGTTTCATAAGTGGCTCATCTGTTTTCCTGTGTTCATTCTGTTGTCCGTAAAATAAGTCTGTTTTTGTGCTTTGTTCCCGTTCCTTTTTTTACGTCCTGTACCCAGATATGCATCTATATATACATGTAGATGTAGGTATGTACATATATGTATATATACATGCATATATCATTTGTATTATTATTATATATATATATATATACATACATACACACACACACGCACACACACACATACACACATGTACATGTATATGTATGCATACAACCATATACAAATGTATGCCTGTATGTATGTATTTATGTCATCATATCAGCAGCATTGATTCCCAGTCATCGTGACTAAGTCAGTTCTTAATTGGAGTCACTGCCCTCCTATAAGGGTTGGGGGAACACCAATTTTATTTTTGACATGATTTTTATACTTGGATGCTCTTCCTAACACCAACCACGTTACAGAGCTAAATGGGTGCATATTATCATAGCACCAAAACTAGTGAAGTTGCCTTGTACCCTACAAGGAAAAAGGGTCCTCACTGCTCTATTGTCTTTGTTCAGGGAACTGCATTCAATAGAGTGAGTAGAAGAGAGACTGATTTCAGAAAATGTACTAGAGTGAGAGGAGGGAAAACAGAAGTACAAGGGAAGAAACAGTGATTGAAGTGATTGTGTAGAAAAGGAATAAATTGGAGAATCATGGCTAGGATTAATGGAAGAGAGATAGTAATAGTTGAGTGTAGTGAGAGAAATGGCATTGGGATATGAGTGAGTGACACAAATGGCAGCTACATGTTACCTGGTAAGAGAGGGAATGACAGATAGTTTAAGGGTGTGATGGATATCAATAACAAATGATCTTGGAGAGAGGGAGCAGTGGCTAGCAGTATAGAAGGGTATACCATTTCTTTTGCAGTAAGTGTATATATGTCTATAAATAGATTTAGAATTAAGGCAAGGACTGTTAGAATTCATAAAGGAATCAGGTTGACACCAGAACTTATCCATTGTAAGCTTAGTACTTATTCTATTGGTCACTTTTGCTGAACCGCTGGATCATGGGGACATAAACACACCAGCATCGGTTGTCAAGGGATGGTGGGGGGGGGGGGGGGCAAACACAGATACACAAACATATATATATATATATATATATATATATATATATATATATATACGATAGGCTTCTTTCAGTTTCTCTCTACCAAATCCACTCACAAAGCTTTGGTTGACTCGAGGTTATAGCAGAAGACACTTGCCCAAGGTGCCATGCAGTGGGACTGAACCCAGAACCATGTGGTTGGTAAACAAGCTACTTACCACACAGCCATTCCTGTACCTATGAATTAATGACAATTATTTATTGATAAAAATTATTGTTTTCATTAGTGTTGTATTTTTTAGTAATATAAAATGTTATTGTCTACAGGCATGGCTGTGTGGTAAGAAGTTTGCTTCGCAACCCCATAGTTCCAGGTGTGTGGCACCTTGGGGAAGTGTCTTTTGCCACAGCCTGGGCTGACAAAAATCTTGTGAATGAATTTTGTAGGGAGAAACTAAAAGAAGCCTGTCGTATGTGTGTGTGTGTGTTTGGGGGGTTTCTACCTGTGTTTGTTGCACACCAATGCTTGGCAACAGTGTTGTTGTATTTACACCCCTGTAACTTAGTGTTAAGCAAAAGTGACCAGTAGAATAAGTACCAGGTTTGAAAAAATTAAGTAATTACTGGAGTCAATTTCTTCAACTAAAATTCTTCAAAGTGATGCTCCAGCATGGCCGCAGTGAAATGAATAAAACAAGTAAAAGATAAAAGATAAAGTTACCTTCCACACCTATTACTTTCTAGTATAATCCCCACTCCTCTTTCTCTCTCTCTTGTTTTCTGTCTATCTGAGATTTACAGTGAAGCAGTAGATGTTCTCTGTAAAGCCCTTCTTGACAAATGCATCAAACAGTAATTAGAGCAACTCACCTTCTTTTCTGTACCTTACTTTATAACTCTATGAAAAAATGCAGAAGAAAAGCACTTTAAATATATATTTAATACTTTATTAATTACTATTTTTTTCCACAAATCACTCATCTACGAATAAAGAGTGAAAGTGGTTTCATCTTTGACCAGAGACACCACAAAATGGCTTTGATAAGATTTAAGATACAGCCATCTCAGCTATATGATATTAGAGTTTAATAATAAATTAGAATGTTCAAACAGAAATGGGTTTCTTATGTAGCCACAAATATATAACTTCAAATAAAAAATACAATATATTTTTATTACATTAGGTGTTCATCTAGCCATAATTTTATTGAGGCAATTTCACTCGATGCAATTATATGATAAATCTTTAATTATCGTCTTCTTTGTCTAAAATATAGGTGTAATACTAAATTCTGTAGATACAAATGTAATATTGCAAATAAGTTTCTCAAACTTTCAAACTTTTCAGTTTGAAAATGAAGTCTATGAAAGAATAGAAAAATATGAAATGAGAAATTGCTGAAATATATGAAGTTTTAAAAACAAGACATATTTTTCATTGAAAATGTCCTTGTTAGAATAAATTAAACATGTACAAATTTTTCTGCTATTACTCATTTTTCTATTTATCTTTTCTTTTTTTTCTTTTGTTAAAAGTTTCAAAGCAACTGTAAAAGCAATCTATCTTTTATTACTCACATTTCACATAATTTTCTGTTATTTAATCTAGTCTTTCTTCAATTTTAGTTTTCCTATTTATATCATGTTCCGGGTGTTTTTGTTTGTTTTTGTTACTTTTTTCTTTGGCTTGGGAAATTTTGTCATCCTGCCTGAAAGTAAATTAGCAAATTATAAACATGCGCGTTAAAAACTTATATACTCTATATCCAATATTTATTATCTATTTTATATACATGTGTGGAAATACTGAAATATAGGTATTTATATTGTTGTTTTATCAATTCTGCCAAACAATTATTATTTACAAATGTTTAGAACAAAGGAATCTTACATAATATAAGTATTTCTCACAAGATAAGCAAAATTACTCAACAAAAATCCAATACCTTGTCTATGCTATCATATAGACAATTGGAAATTTCATTCTTTCAATGTACATCATACTGTTAGTTATTTAGATATTAAACACCACAGAAAACCTGCTGGGTTGATATCTGTTGATATGTAGCCAATATGTTTTTAGTTTTAAGACATTTTCCTTACACTTTAAAATCAATTGGGAAATTATTTTTTAAAAATTCCACAATAATCTAAATTTATAGATGCAAACACGAATTGGATGTTTTATAAAATATTAAGGAAAATTAGAATAATAGAAAATAAGAACATAATCTTTTGTAATGACTTTAGGAATTGATGAAAGGATGTTAAATTTAAGAAAAATTAATTTAGAAAAATATCAATTTTACAATGAAAAATTTTCTTATAAAATCCCATAGAATTTCAATATTAGGAACAAATAAATTAAAATTGCCACCAACTATATTTGCCAAGAATTATAATTTATGTTCTTTAAAAATAAAATGTAGATTTCCAAGTATAATAATATATTTCACCAACAGAAGAATTGAATGTAGTTTTGTAAATAAAGGAAAGGAGAACAGGTTCAGTTTTGATATGCAGCTGGCATATTTGTTTCACATATGATCTATTATTAATTAAAGAGACTCACTCTACAGCCATAAAACTACACCACTTATATATATATTCTGACCTTTGATTGCCAACTATGTAATAAATAAAGGAATATATTATACTGTTTGCTAAAATATTAAATTATTGCAGAGAGAAAATTACTGTAAATAGTGTAAAGGTAAAATTAAGGTAATAGAATATATTCTAAAGAGTAGAAACAAATCTCATTAAAATGATTTGGTTTCAAATTTAGAATTTGATTGTATGCTGCCCATGGTGGGACACTGCTTTCAAAGATTTAATCAATCATATCCCCTTCCATCAGGGCATATTTCAATTTGATACCTATTTTATTGATCTCTAATAGCTCAGTTGCTTTGTATAAAGAAACAATATGAAGAAAATCAGTTTCTAAAACAGTATAAAGATTAACATAGATATGAACTCAGATAAATACACATGTACATACATATGTATGGGTGGATGTATGAATATATGTATAATTGTGTGTGTGTGTGTATGTATATGTGTATATATATATATGCATGTGTATGTATGAATGTCAGTATCTATGCACATATGCATATGCATGAATGTATGTATGTATGTGTGGAGGCGCAATGGCCCAGTGGTTAGGGCAGCAGACTTGCGGTCATAGGATCGCAGTTTTGATTCTCAGACCGGACGTTGTGTTTATTGAGCGAAACACCTAAAGCTCCATGTGGCTCCGGCAGGGTATGGTGGCAAACCCTACTGTGCTCTTTCACCACAACTTTCTCTCACTCTTATTTCCTGTTTCTGTTGTGCCTGTAATTCAAAGGGTCAGCCTTGTCACACTGTGTCACGCTGAATATCCCCCGAGAACTACGTTAAGTGTACACTTGTCTGTGGAGTGCTCAGCCACTTGTACATTAATTTCACGAGCAGGCTGTTCCGTTGATCAGATCAATTGGAACCCTGGACGTCGTAAGCGACAGAGTGCCAACAACAACAACAATGTATGTATGTATGTATGTATGTATGTGTGTATGTATGTTTGATGGATTTCTGCACAATTTCTAATCACAAAGTGTTGGTCCACTCCCAAGAATATACAAAAAGACATTTTTCCAATGGCACAAAACCTGGAACCACATGATTGCAAAATCAATTTCTGTAACCCCACAGCTATGCCCATGTGCCTGTTTGAATAGTTTCATTAAATCTTTCTGCTATACTGACTTTATGAATGTATGTCAGTATATGTGTTTTTGTATGAACAAGGTTTAATTGGTTGAGTAGTTTTCAGACAGAAGGCCATTTAACTAGACACCAAAAATTCACTCACCAACATGTTTCATCTATTAACCCACAGATGCATTGTTCTCTCTCATTCTCTTACTCTCACTCTCTCCCCCTTTCTCTCTTCCTTTCATTCTCTCTCTTTCTCTTTCTCTCTCTCTCTCCCTCTTTCTCACACACACACACATACACACCATACATATATACACACACACTTTCTCACTCCTACTTAGACTGCAGCCATGCTGGGGCACCACCTTGAAGGGTTTAGTTAAACAAATCAACCCCAGTACTTTTTAGTTTTTAAAGTCTGTACTTATTCAATCAGTCACTTTTCCTAAACTGCTAAGTTACAGGGATGTAAGCAAACCAACACTGGTCGCCAAGTGGTGGTGGGGGACAAACACAAAGACAAAGACAAGCACACATAAGATACATATATATCTATTATACTGGGCTTCTTTCAGTTTTCATCTGCCAGTTCCACTCACAAAGCTTTGGTCAGCCTAGGGCTATAGTAGAAAACACTTGCCAAAGGTGCCACACAGTGGGACTGAACCCAGAACCATGTGGTTGGAAAGTAAACTTCTTACAACACAGCCACACCTTTTTTTTTTTAAGTTTTGCTACAGTAGTTTGATTTCAGCTGACTTTAATCATATTTAGGTGGTAGGTGAAAAGTTGGTATTGAGTTAAGGATTGTGATTTGGTTGGTGTTAAGTGTATATTTTGATAAGTTAATGAATTTATTCTTATGTATGGACAGAGTGATTTTTATTTTGTATAGTTTGCTTAGCCTTCTTTCTATTATTGTATCTAATGTATATAGAGAGTGTATTCTGTATTTTATCAAGGACTGTTTCTACATTGTTTAATAATATTTTACCACTTTTTCATCAGTTTCTTTTTTTTAACTACATGATTTCGACTTCTATATTTTCAATCTCTTAAGTTGTTGTATGTATTTGCCATTCAATCAATATCCCCCTGAATTCCATCATACACTTCACATTTTTTACTGTTGTATCATGTAACTTCATGTTTGTATACATGGAGGACAACTTTTCTTTTTACTCCTTTACTCTTTTACATATTTCAGTCATTTGATAGCAGCCATGCTGGACCACCACGTTTAGTCAAAGAAATCGACCCCAGGACTTATTATTTGTAAGCCTAGTACTTGTTCTATCGAACTCTTTTGCCGAAACACTAAGTTTTGAGGACATAAACACACCAACATCAGTTGTCAAGTTATGGTGGGGGTACAAACACAGATACAATGGCACACACACGTAAATATATATACATATATATATATATATATATATATATATATATATATATATATATATATATATATATATATATACACGATGGGCTTCTTTCAGTTTCCATCTACCAAATCCACTCACAAGGCTTTGGTTGGTCCAAGACTTTAGGAGAAGACACTTGCCCAAGGTGTCATCCAGTGGGACTGAACCCAGAACCATGTGGTTGGGAAGAAAGCTTCTTACCACAGTCATGCCCGTGCCTATTTTATAGCTGTTTCATTAATAATGCAACTATGTTCAAGTTTTATCTTTTTATCTTTTACATGTTTTAATCATTTGACTGCTGCTAAGTGGGGGCACAGCTTTGAAGGGTTTTACTCAAATAAACCAACCCCAAGACTTATTTTTTTAAGCCTAGCACTTACTCTCTCAGATACTTTTGTCAAATCACTGAGTATTGATGTGACATAAACACATCAACACTAGTTGCCAAGCGGTGGTGAGGGACAAACACAGACACACTCATATAGATATATACATATATATATATATATATATATATATATATATATATATATATATATATATAATGATGGGTTTCTTTCAGTTTCCCTGTACCCAATCCACTCACAAGGTTTTGGTCAGCCTGAGGCTATAGTAGAAGACACTTGCTCAAGGTGCCACCCAATGAGACTGAACCTAGAACCATGTGGTCGGGATGCAAGCTTCATACAACACAGCCACATCTTACTTGAATTTTCTGCTTTTTACTATTAGTTTGGAAGATTAAAGATCCTAAATTCATAGTCGAGGTCTCTAGACATTCACAGTATCATTTTCAAGAGCTGAATATATTTGGTGGGTGTATTGTTTCTAATATACTGATTGAATTCATATAAACTTTCCTGCCAAAGATCATTAGCTTCATACATCAACAGTCCAATCATGCATTTACAACATGAAGCCGTTGCAAAAAATTATACCACACAGCACACAGGAAACTACTAGAGGAAAACACTTACACACACAGTTATGTACACACACACAGTTATGTACACACACACACACACACACACACACACATATGTTTATGTATGTATATATATACATGGATTTCAAATTTTGACACAAAGTCAGCAATTCTAGAGAAGTGAATTACATCAATCCCAGTATCCAAAAGGAACTTATTTCATCGACCCTGAAACAATGAAAGGCAAAGTTGACCTCAGTGAAATTTGAACTCAGAATATAAAATGGACGAAATGCTGCTAAACATTTTATCTAGCATGATAACAATTCTACCAGCTCACTACATTCATACATATATACACACACAGATATATATATATATATATATACACACACACATTATATATATATATATATATATATATATATATATATATATATATATATCATATACATATATATATATATATATATATATATATATATATATATATATATATATATATATGCGAGTAAAAATAAATACAAAAAAGGGGGTTTTTTTTGTATGATTGTGTATAGAGGAATATATTATTTAGTTTAAAAGAGTTCCAACACTGTCTGTTTTTTATGTTTTATTTATATTCCTGCAGAACCAATGTGGGGTATAGAATATGGAACATACAATATATAAAATAAAATAGGACTGGCAAACCAGATGGCTGCACCAGGCTCCAATCTGATCTGGCAGAGTTTCTACAGCTGGATGCCCTTCCTAATCCCAACCACTCTGAGAGTGTGGTGGTTGCTTTTATGTGCCACTGGCACAAGGGCCAGTCAGGCGATACTGGCAATAACCACACTCAAATGGTGTTTTTTACGTGCCACCTGCACAAGAGCCAGTCCAGTGGCACTGGTAACGACCTCACTCAAACATTTTTTCACGTGCCACCGGCACAAGTGCCAGTAAGGCGACGCTGGTAATGATCACGCTCGAATGGTGCTTTTTACATGCCACCAGCACGGAAACCAGTCAGCTGCTCTGGCAATGATCACGCTCAGATGGTGCTCTTAGTGCTCCACTAGCACAGATGCCACTCATCGAATTTGATTTCAATTTCACTTGCTTCAACAGGTCTTTGCAAGCAGAGTCTATTGTCCAATGAAGGAAAGGTACACATAAGTGGGCTGGTTACACCCCTGGCATAGGCCATGGGTTATGGTCTCACTTGGCTTGCCGGGTCTTCTCAAGCACAGCATATTTTCAAAGGTCTCAGTCACTAGTCATTGCCTCGGTGAGGCCTAATGTTTGAAGGTCGTGCTTCACCACCTCATCCCAGGTCTTCCTGGGTCTACCTCTTCCACAGGTTCCCTCAACCTCTAGGGTGTGGCACTTTTTCACACAGCTATCCTCATCCATTCTCGCCACATGACCATACCAGCACAGTCGTCTCTGTTGCACACCACATCTGATGCTTCTTAGGTCCAACTATTCTCTCAAGGCACTTACACTCTGTTGAATATGCACACTGACATTACACATCCAGCGGAGCATACTGGTTTCATTCCTTGCAAGCTTATGCATGTCCTCAGCAGTCACGGCCCATGTTTCACTGCCATGTAGCATGGCTGTTCGTACACATGCGTCATACAGTGTACCTTTTACTCTGAGCGACAGGCTCTTTGTCACCAGCAGAGGTAAGAGTTGTCTGAACTTCGCCCAGGCTATTCTTATTCTAGCAGCTATACTTTCAGTTCACCCACCTCTGCTACTGACTTGGTCACTTAGGTAATGGAAGCTTGGCATAAATTTAGTAACAGTCTTGCTTCAGACTCTGGATCACATGTCTTGTATTTTTCTCTGTCTTTTCTGTTGTTATGATGGCTCTTTTTTTCTTGGAGCTGACTAGATCTATTTCACTCCACACAGACTCTTTTCATTCATTCAACTTTTCTCTACTTCATCCCCCTGGCCCCACGCAAACTACAATCCCCATGCCTTTCTTTTTAGAAGTTTAGCCCTCTGAAATTCCTTTCTGACACATGTCTTTCTTGCAGTCATCAACTTGCGACAATTTAAGCATGGCATAAGCCATGGATCAGTGAACCAGGGTAAATTACTCCAAGTGGAGTAAAAATGAAATTCTTGGGGTTAATGAGGACTCATTAGGCATAAGTAAAATTACATAAAAACCGTGTTCCTTGTTACAGCAGAAAATTTTCGTCTGGTAAAACTGCATCTGACCAATGTAATGGATGTGTAAATAAATTCATATAAATAGATTCAGTAGAACAGATTCAATAAATCTTTTGAATTCAAAAGAATCTATGATTTTCTACTTTTCAAATCAAGTGGGTAATGTTGGTGTAAATAAATATATTTTGGAGTAGTTGGTTAAAAAAAGTTCCCCAACCCCTGACATAAACAGAACCTATCTTGCTAATCTTGGAGATCCTACAAAGGCAATGACTCCTGAACCTTCCTTTAAATCTAACTAATAAAAATGATATTTTAGTCAGGTGCTTACTTTAAAAAACCTAATTTGTTGCATCTTTAAGTGACAGTGACACAACATAAACACACACATCAAGAAGCACATACATATATGACAGACATCTACACAGTCTCCTTCTATGTAATTTCTAATAAATTACTAATCAACTAGAGCAGGGGTTGGCGAATCGGGGTAAATTATCCCAAGTGGGGTAAAAATGAAATTCTTGTGGGTAATGCAGACTCATTAGACATAAGTAAGATTACAGAAAAAGTGTGTTCCTTGTTATGACAGAAATTTTTCTTCTGGCAACACCGCATCTGTCCAATGTAATGGAATGTAAATAAATTCATATAAATTGATTAAATAAACCTTTTGAATTAAAAAAGCCCTATGATTTTCTTCCTTTCAAATCAAAGGGGTAATGTCGGCCTAAATAAATATATTTTGGGCTAATTGGTTAAAAAGGTTCCCTGACCCCTGAACTACAAGCTAAAGTAGAAAACATCTAAGGTACTGTGCAGTAGAATTAAAACTCTCATGTCCACATGTTTTTTTTTGGGGGGGGGGCAACCTTTTTAACCACACAACCATATTCATGTCTGTTATACAGCTAAAATATACTTAACAGTTGTTATATACAACAATAAATACTTCTTCAATGGGTTTATGCTCTCAAGTTTATCTAATCAACCCTAGTAGATTGCTGAACTTGAGGAATAAAATATTGATTTCTAACCTAGGTACAAAGCCATATATTTCTAGGAGAGCATTATAGTTGATTAAATCAACCACTGTGTGTTACTGGTTTTATCATAAGGTCAAAAGAGAACCTCTGATAATTTCCTACCATCTTAAATAAGGAAAGACATAATAAATAATGTAGTCTTACATACTCCTAAATATTGTTTGTGAGGGTCAAAACTGGGATGTTTTTTGTTATATACGGGTTGACTGTGGCCAGACAATGACGAGGACCACAACAACTGATATTATCATCTCTAAATGAATTAAATACAAAGGCAACCCCGTTATTTGAACTCAGAATTTAAAAGTATGTAACCATATGCATGGACATACCTGTATGGTTAAGTTTTCATTGCAATATGATGTCAGTTTGATTCCACTTTGAGCAAGTGTCTTCTTTAATAGCCTTGGACCAACCAAACCCTTGTCATAAAATTTGGAAGCTAGTCAGAAAGACTATTCCTGCTCTTGAATGATAGATGTAGTCCATGCTGGTTTAATGTCACCACTATTTTTTACATGTCTATATAATTCCACTTCTTTGCAATTCATATCTCATCTATTTGGTTGTTTGATTTGCTTGAAATAACAGCCAAACTTTTCTCAAATCACACCCAACTTCCTACTACATTAAAAAGAGAAAAAAAACCATTTGATAATATAGTCAAAGATACACTGCACTTGATAAAGAAATGAGAAGAGTAGATGGTCGGGCTGGAAAGCATTTGATCATGGGTCTCCTCAGTCCAGATTGACCTGGGGCTAAACGACAACAATAAGCATTCAAATGAATTTTCTTGTTGTTTTAGTTATCACATCTTTCAGTATCTTTCATCCTTATTCTAGTAACTATATTTTCCCTCTGTAACTGTATATATTTATGAAACTCACATTTCCATTTTTATTGCTTACCAATCAATAACTATAAAGTATATTTTACTTTCTTTTTCATATTTTATTTCATATTTCTATAGGTTATGAGTGTAATCATCTGCCATCAGCATAACTAATCAAATGTTAGACTTTATATAATTTAATCAATCTTTTGTTGATTATATAATTGCAATTATGTAGAAATACTTTAAAATAAACATGAGTATGCTAGAAAATAATTATCTGATATCTGGCATGAAGGAAAAAGCTGTTTGGCAAAAATAAACATTTTTCTTTCTATAATGATACATTCTTTAGCTATCTTTAAATACATTTTTAATTAAAAGAAAAAATTACGTTACAAAATTTCAGACAAAGAATTTTGATTGTCATATGCAATTAATTGACTAAATATATAAAAATTCAGTATATTTGTATAGATCCCAACCTTTTTATTCTTGTGGAACCCTTGAAATGCATTCCATGTTTCATGAAACCTCTACATAAAAATTATTATATATCTTTATTAATTGCTTTTTTTCTTTCATGCTGCTAAATTGCATGAGATTAAAACAAATCATAAAACTGCTTTTGAAAGTTTGCTAGTGCTAAATCCATCAGATATCATAATGAATATTTAAGAAACTTCTTTATTAAAACCTTGCTTAGAATAAATTCTCTGATATTTCCCTATTAGGAAGTCATATTTTTTGTGGAGTATCCTAACTAACTAGAGATTCTAGGATTTCACTAACTTTGGGAATATGCCATGTACACATAATAAAAGTAAAAATGTAGACTTAAACCAAAAACATTTTGAAAATACGTTTGAATATAATTAGCCTATTTATTTCCCTCTCTTATGGAACACTACTGACCTCTTGTGGAACAGTAAGGTGTTGGGGAACCCAAGTTGAGAAACATTGAAACACTTATAATCTATATTATGAACAGATATTTCATATTTCCATAAATCTTTCACTTTATTGTAAATTAGAGCAAGCATCTAGCTCAACTATATACATTTACTAATACAGGCTCTTATATTAACCTTACAATTGTTTATATCTTCATATCAATAATTAATGTAATTCATTCTAAAATGAATAATAAACATTTGACTTTGTAGTGTAGAACAGAAATTAATTTCATAGATTTTGTTGTTTTATACAGAACAATTTATTATAGTTGATTTAGAAATGTATATTATTTACTAGAAAACTAGATTTATTTCTTGCTACCACTTCAATTTTATTTTCAACCCTCCTGTACCAAGCGTTCTTTGAGAGGTACATGCTGAACATTTCATATACTTTAATCATTTCTTCATTTAATAACTGTCTTTCTAACTAATGGCAATAGGCCTATTGCAGAGGAAAATGTAATATATATTGAGAATGGATGAAATGAAATTTAATCTAAAAGTTGTAGAACTAAAATTGTTATATCTTCCAATGAAAATTTAATATTAGACAACAATTTATAAAATGCAATGAAAAGAAAAGAATATATTCTAAGTTTTTGTTGTTTATTAGAGAAAAGGAATATATAAAAGACATGAAGAGAATGAAAAGAAAAGGGGAGGTGTTGGTGAACATAGAGAAAGCAGTGAGAAATGATAGAAAACAATATTGAATTGTGAAAATGTGAAGGATGTTCAAATGAAATTTTATATGGGTTGATAAAATAATAATTCAGAGCCAAAAAATCAATTGCATACATTGAGGAGGTTGGAATGAAGGAATAAACAATATGTTGTACACTTAGAATATCAAAGTATTTTTAACAATGCAGCGGGGTTTTTTTTTTTTTTTTGCAGTTTTGTATAGCCGCTTAGTATTAGCTTTTTTTTTTATATTTTGTAGTTAATTATTACTTTCAGTCCTGAAAAAATGTTTAGTATAATTTCTCGTTTGATGCTTAATTAATTTTGTAGCTAGCTTGCTTTTTAGCATTTCTCTTATATTTTAGTTACGTAGAATTATTTCTAACTAGATACTAACTGTTATCATCGAAAAAGTTAATATAATTTATAAAAAAACTGGTATTTATTTAATAGCATATAGCTGAAATTTGATCAGTTTCTGACAGGTAGTTAGAAAATATTTGTGCTATAATAATAATTAAAATATAAAAAAGATACTTCCATAGTGACTAATTAGAATTTTATTTTCAACTGATAGTTTTATATTATTATAGAAGAGAATAATGTTAAATAGCCTCTTTCTGTTTTAAGTTCTGTAGATAGCACTAATAAACATTCATTATGTTATAAGTAATTAATGTGATTTGAATTATCACTTTAGTGATAGTTCATTACTTGGTGATTCTGTAAATGTGTTGCTAATTAATATTTTTTCCAGCATGAAAGATTAATTACTTGTGTTGTGTATTTATTACTAATTAGTAGATCTTTGATGATAAATATCCAATTTATCCATTTTAAAAATTTACATAATTAAGCATTTCTTACATCTTCACAACTAAAAACGTTTATAATGTGAAGGTTAATCAATTTACCAATTAATAAGGTTTCTACATTGGATTACTATGTAAGCAGTAAGCAATACTGTTATCCTTGGTTGCAAACTAAAATATATATTCATTTCTTGTAAACAATGTACATTTTACTCCTGTGCTTTGACAACAGATATTGTAAGTCATAATGCTACTAGCTTTTGAATTATATGAAGTCTATATGATGTAAATGTACATAAGTGTATGCATATATGATGTGTGTGTGTGTGCGCATGCATACGTGCACTCATGTGTGTATGAATATATGCACATCTGTATATCTATCTATCTATCTATCTATCTATCTATCTATCTATCTAGTTATCTATCTATCTATCGATCTATCTATCTATCTATCTATCTATACACACACATGTACACATACATATTTACATATATAATCATCAACATTGTCATCATCATCACAATCATCATTTTATTGCTGAGTTTTACATGCTTGCAGATGGAGTTTATTGAGGATTATTTTCTAAGGCTGGAGGCTCTTCCTGTTGCCAACTCTCACCAGTTTCTAAGGAAGTTAATATTTCACTATGGCCAGAAATGTAATTTTACTGAATATTGAAAATGAATGACACTGCTTGTATGACAGTAACATTCATTTACAGATATCACACAATGTCAAGTAAAGGAGATACAAACATACACATATTCCCACACACATACACATGCATACATATTTATGTATATGTATATACGATGGGCTTCTTTCAGTTTCCATCCACCAAATCCACTCACAAGGCTTTGGTTGGCTTGAAGTCACAATAGAAGATGTCTGTACAAGATTCCATGCAGTGGGACTGAACTTGAAACCATGTAGTTGGAAAGCAATCTTCTCATTCATACAGTCATGCCTCTGTGTGTATGTGTGAGTGCATGTATATATATATATATATATATATATATACACACACACACACACATGTAAAAGTGAGCCATTTTAACGATGCGTCCTGCCCTAACTCTTCGAAATGCCAGTGATAGAATGGTGGCAGCTGATGAAGGAAATGTTCTCTATGTGGCTTGTGTGTTTTCTGTACTCTGTTTATCATTTTGTCCACGTTTTTTTGCAACGTCCTGTACCCAGATATGCATCTATATATACAGGTAGATGTAGGTATGTACATACATGCACGTATATATGCATATACTCATTTATATATATATATATATATATATATATATATATATATATCACTCCCTGAGTGGTTGGCGTTAGGAAGGGCATCCAGCTGTAGAAACTCTGCCAAATTAGATTGGAGCCTGGTGTAGCCATCCGGTTGCACCAGTCCTCAGTCAAATCGTCCAACCCATGCTAGCATGGAAAGCGGACGTTAAACGATGATGATGATGATGATGATATCAATAAATAGAAGTAAGAGGGTAAAAGAGAGAAAAAAAGAGAAAGAGAATAGCCTTTCTCCTTTCCCCTTTCATCCCTTCCCTTGTTTTCTCTCTGTCACACTTTGTCTCTCCCTTTCTCTTTTCCTCTTTTTCCTCTGCCTGCTGCTGACACATGACCAGTGGCCAGACCTCTTTCTTTCTCTCTCTTTTTAACAGTGGTTGTATAGCTGACAGGTTATGAATTTTGTGTCCCACTGACTTGCTAGTTGTTGTTTTCTAATCCTTCAGGATGCCTTCTAAGTGTTACTCACCATTCTTGTCTTTTTGGCTCTAAGACTATATTTTACTTGTTTCTTGTTTGTTTCATCTTTGTCCATCATCTTAGATTACATTTATTCACTTTTGTATGTCCACTCTATATTGTTTTAATTAATTGCTCTTGGTCCTAAATTCTCCTCAACTTTTGTAGGCACTGCCAGCATGGGAAGTTCTGTCTTATAATTGAGTAGTACCATTTGGTTGATAACTGATGAAGAATTAGGGACCTTCTGTGTCTGTCTCCTGTCCGATTGTTCACTCAGTATATGTTGTACGTTTTTACCCTGTCATTCATTATAATACATTTTTCCATTTTTTCATTTATTAAGTAACAGAACGCAATGCACCCTAGTTTATATATATATATATATATATATATATATATATATATATATATATATATATATATCATAAGCTCTAAATAACCTTTTGGATTATTTAAAATGAAAAAAATTATTAAAAATTCTAATTTCAATATATTTCAATGAAAATGTCATGCTTATTATCCATTTTAAATAGCTTCTTTGCTGAAACTTACAGCTCCTTTTCTCTGTCTGTCTGTCTGTCTGTCTGTCTGTCTGTCTGTCTGTCTGTCTGTCTGTCTGTCTGTCTGTCTGTCTGTCTGTCTGTCTGTCTGTCTGTCTGTCTGTCTCTCTCTCTCTCTCTCTCTCTCTCTCTCTCTCTCTCTCTCTCTCACTCACTCTCCTTACAGCTCTCATTCATGGTGATCACTTCTCCTTTTTCCTGCCTCTAACTTTAAACCCTCTTTTACTTTTTTGTCAATTCCACCTACTGATCTAACTTATACTGAATTTTGTTGTCATTTCTATATTGCTATCACAACTATAATTATAAAGAAATGAAAGAAATATTGTTCTTGTACATAACAAGGAGAACAGATCAAAGTACTTTTGCATTTCCCTTCTTTATAACCTGTGATTTTTCTTATAAATTTTAAAAATTTATGTCTCTCTTTATATTGATATTTCTTTGAAATGTTTTATAAGTTATTTCATTAATTTTAAATTTACTTTTTATATTTTCCTATTTTTATAAGATTTGATATTTCTTTAAAATTTAGAAAAAAACTACATTGTAGTCCTATATACACAAAAGATCAGACACACATGCATGCATACATATTCATGCACACACATGCATACACACACAATGTATATATATTGCATATTGCATAAAATAGAAGGAAACTACTCAGAAGATGCTATTTCTCCCCCTCTTTTTTTAATGATCCATGTATTAAAATATGTAAACACCAACTTAGCTGTTTTCATGTACATGACATTTTTTAATTATTTCAAAGCTGTAAGGCAATTACTTACTATGTATCTGCTTGGCCCTTTTTCCTTTCAATTTTGAGTTATCCAGTTTAAAACCTTAAGATTAACATAGTTAATGAGATTGGAAAATTTTCTCAAAATTTATAATAGTTGATAAAATAGGATAAAAAGCATATTTCAAGAATTTAGAAATTATTGATTTCAACTCCTAAAAATA
>NC_142930.1:88317139-88329639 GCF_046866305.1 Octopus bimaculoides | reverse complement strand
GTAAAGGGAAATGTGGAAATAACAGAAAACTTATCAGTTTAAGAACATCTAAAGTATTCTGAAGCTGTTATTTGGTTTTTTAAAACATTTCACAACTGCTATCTTTTAGATATTTCATGGTGATTCTTTGTTTAATGGCTTAAAACAAAATCTCAGTGAGCAGAAATACTTTCATGGTATGCTTGTTTCATCCCACTGTCTATCCATTGATAGACTTGCACATCTAAACCAAAACACTGGTTAATTTATTATGTAAGTTATTATAATAAATAAAGCAACATGGTCAAGTAGTTAGGATGTTGAGTCCATGATTGTAAGGTCTCTCGAGAGTTTAATTCCTAGGCTGAGCATTGTATTGTGTCCTTGAGTGAGGCACTTCATTTCACATTGCTCTGGTTTACTCAGTAGAAAATGAGTACCAACTGAATACTACTGTTGTTCTTTCTCTCTCCAGTTGTAACATCCTTGGTGTTCTACTGAGTTAAGAGTGGAATGACTGAGAGCAGATGTTGTTGTCTGCTCATGACTACACAGGTATCTACAACATCTAGTGAAAGTACAATACAAGCTACCACTGGTGACTTACTCTTCTCTATTATTCATCACAGAACTCCTGCCTTAAAGAAATTTGGTGAAAATAATGACCATGTTTTGTATGCATATTTCTTCTTAAAACTAATCAATTATGTGACCCTTCCATCTCTCATCCTTTATTTTGGTAGCTTCCTATCAGTTCAAATTATCATTAAATGTGCTGTCTGAAGTGCCTATGTCAGTCATTCTGTCAACTTCACTATGCCCCAGGGTTCAGTTTTGTCACCTACTCTCAACTTTATATAAATGACTTACTTGTTGCCCCAACCAGCAGATGTAGATGGCCCTATCTTCGATACCTTGCTAACATTCTCCAACCATGCATCATCCACATGCAGTCTAGACACTGCATGTCAAATCTGCATTGACTACATTGACTACAAGATCTTCCATTGAGGATGTACTGATCTTGTCTCTTTCAGTAACAAGAAAACACAAACACATATCAAGAAAACATCATTGCACTGCACACCCCTTAATCAGGAGTGATACTTAATCAGAAGCTTCACAATCACTCCAATGATTGGGTCTCACTGTCACTGAATATCTCTTCTGGCAAAATCATATCTTTAATATAGCTAGCACCACATCCCAACAACTGACTTTTCTCTTCTTGTCCTGAGGATACTTCAGTGCCCAATGATAATTCAAACTCTATGAAATTCTGGTGTGATCCACAATCAATACTGCTTTTACACTTGAAATATTGTCATTACTGATGCATACATAAATATCCTAGACTGCATCCAGAAAAGACCACCTGATTGATTAGTATGAAGTTAGTCACATACATGCTCCAAGCTTTGGTCTCAGGTATGTTGCTGTGTCTCTCTGCTTGTTCTACCATTACTATAATAGTGCTGGCTAAACTCAGACCACTCCAGCACTCCTATCTTACTTGTCTTTCCTCCTCTCATCACTCTTGTGTCCAATCCCCAAAGCCAAAATGTGAACCATTATTCCCAATCCTTTCTTTCAAGAATGTCATCCCTCTGTAATTCAATATTAGCTCTGTCATTCCTGCAGATGTCAACTTACAACGGTTCATGAGGAGCATTAACGACATCAATCTCACTAATCTAGGACAACCTGTCAATGCCATGAACATTGTCTCTTCCTTCAAATCCAGCAAGTAAATAAGAAAATTCCAAGAAACTGAATAACAAGCTAATAAACAAGATATTATTCCATCAAAATGATGTCCCTACCAATGAAAACTTTTGTTGTATAATTGCACAAAGCCATAAATTTCTACATTTTGGGGTAAAGGTGAATAAATTGATCTTAGTATACTATTGCACTTAAAAATGAAAGAGAAAGCAAAATCTAGTGCGATTTGAACTGAGAGAATTCACGCAAGAAATTAAATACCCAGGATCTGTTTTGTCAGGCATTCTACCTTTACCGACATGCCCACTTCTAAATTATTAAGTACATCACAACGATATAATCAATATTACTTTCTTCATTTTTAAAGTATGTAAAATTATGTTCAGGTGTTATGAAGAAGATAATACATATGCACAACATGGAAACTCAATTCAGATAAAAGTATATTTATTATGATTAAGAAAAATTGAAATGTTTTACATGAACAAATATTGAATTATATTCAGAATTATCGAATTATATATGTAAAACTAAGCAGTAAACATTTTTTGCTTTCATTTTTAATTATTTTCTAATAATGAATTCAAATTATTTCTAAGTATTCTGATTTCTATTAATGATAGCTCTGAATTGTGTGTGATCTTAATGGTGTAGAATCTTATAATAAACAAAGCTTGGGCATATTAATTTGTTGTGAGAAGGAACTAAAGTTTAAGCATGTATCACAAAATAATCTGTGAGACATTTATAGAGAAGATTTACTGTAAAACTAAGTTGCTTTGTTAAAAAATAAATTTTTATTGTAATATTTTTAATCATAAACTTTCTAAATCAACAACTGTCTTGACCTTAATTGAAACTATGAAAATAATTGTTTGTTTTATTGTTGGACTTGACAGATGTTTAACAAAATTATGAAAAGTTTATCTCATATACTGTACAACATGACTGAATGTAAACATATATGTCTGCATTTATAATGATCTAAAATAATATTTATATTAAGGTATAATTCTAGTATGTAACACAGAAACTAATTCACCCTTTAGATTAAGTAGCAAGAGAAGATATTAAAAAAAAAAAAAAACATTATCGAAAGTAAAATTACTTGTAGAAATCTGTTTATAAATTCATAGAAATTTGACTACATAGTTACTGATCTATGTAATTATCTTCCAACCTATCTATCTTACATTCATCCTTCATTTTCAAAAGATGACCAAAACTCCACCTCATACACCACAACAATGGAGAATGCAGCTGTGCAGGCAACTGAAGATTAATTATTTCTTCCACCTGTACTACACATTCTGTGTAATGGAACTTACAAAAATGGTGGTATTTCACTGTTATAGATGTAAATGATGCTTTAATTCCTACAATCAAGGGTCTCTTGTCTGTTAATCAAAAAAAGTTAAAGTTCTGACTTGCACTGAATTTGGCTTGTAGGGAGGAAGGGCCATGTTGAAAAACCAACCTTACTTGTTCATCCCTAAATTTGTGTACATGTGGTAAGGCTGCTAAGATGACTGGGTGTATATCAGAAATGCTGTAGAATGACCAGGATGAACTGTGTTTCTCATTGTCTTACAATAATATTGCTAGATATCAACTTTTAGCTCTTTGGAATAAGTGGATGAAAGGGTTCCCTTTAAGCAAGTCACCAAAAATTCAGTCTTTTTATGTATCTTAAGCTTTTTACGTTATATATGCTGTGTGTGTGGTTGTTTAGCTAGCTGTTCATCTGCTTGTTATGTTTTTGTTTTTGCTTCTGTTGATGGTGGTTGTGCTATATTATTGTTGAACCTGAGATAAGTCATGACAGAACTGATCTATGTTCAAAGGCATTCCAGTTGTAACCACCCTGCCTTATTTTTAAAGCTGGTTGGGTATAATTGGTGAGAGATTTGGCTGCCATTTCTAGCAGGGTAGACAATCATATAAAGGATCCATTATTAGCTCAAATGGCAATGTTATTTGTTATATATGTCTTTAAGGAGAATAAAATATCAATTGTGACACTCATTTCTCAAAAAATTTACCAATATATAGAATAATGTTGATTTAGAATTGGATTTAGTTTGTTGAGAAATTAATACTGCAACACCTGATCAAAAGTGTAGCTTTCACTCCCATTCCAGTACCCCAAAATATTTTTTCCACAAAATTTAAAGAAATTTTTTTTAAGCTACTTAAACCACCTATGTGGTTTTGGGGTTCTATCTCACTGTGTAACACCTTGGGTAAGTACTTTCTGCTGGAATTTGATAGCTGGAAACTGTATGAAAGTCCATAGGAGGTACACTGTTTGTTGGCGGTAGACTTAATCCATTGCTTACTTTAATGTAACTATCTAGCCTGTGGGTGCCTTTAGCAAAATCTACTCTTTTGCAAGCATTCAGTTCAGGTCTCTATTCTGAGAGTTACTTCTTCTCTTCTTACCACCTACCTCTGAGACCTTTCTTTCTCTGGCAAAGTCAAAAAACTAAATTAAGAAGAAAATATGTTAATTAAGCAATTTGTTAAGACATTCAGTGTTTTCTTTCATGATTCTCTTTCATACCAATATCTGTGACACAAATACCTTAATGATAAAACATTTCAAGTTTTTTGATATCTTATTATAAGAGTATTGTTATCATTATGATATCATTACCTTATAAAGTTTCTGAGGCACTGAAAATTCAAAGCTTTGTTTTAACATCCATTGTATTCAAATGTATTCAATATCCTCATCTTTCTTTAGTTTTGTGCACTGAGTTCATATGCACTAAGAATCACATGTGTGAATCTGTTCATATACACTAAGAATCTATGTGTAAACCATGTCACTTAGCAAAATTGCAAACAGAAACTAGAGAGGATGTTTCCAAACTGCACTCTGTCATACATTGATTTAAGATTAACTCTTGCAATCCATTCTTAATTCTGGAAGAATCATGACAGAATGATGCAGGCAAAGGATATATGGTGTATAAGAATATATATATGTATATATGTATATATATATATATATATATATATATATATACACACACACACACACATCCGTTCATAAACACCACACAAACATACCAAATTTTAACACATTTGTGAGTGTGCACATATATACATATTCACACACACTTACATATATGCATACGTGTATGTGTGTTATTTCTTTTATGTGTTTTGGAGAAGTTCCAATGTTTTAAATCAAAAATTTTCTTAAGAAATTCTGAAGAAAAAATTCTTCACTCTACACTCTATATATTGAGTCCTTCAGTGTCTGATAAGGCTAATTAATCTTCAGATTATGACAACCAATGAAAAATATATATATATTTATTAGACTCAGACTGAGGTCATTCTTCAGTGTGAAATGTACAAGGCATCAAGCTTCCTTCAGTGTGCTCAACCTGGCACAGTTCTTCCCACATATGTCCAACTGGTTCTCATGTATTTGAAATCTTCCTGAAATATCCAGTGCCACGTGTTTCAGGGACAGTCCTTATTCCTGTCTTCCATTTTCTGATGTCCCCTTTTTTTTAGTATAGACTAAGGTTCTGACGTCCTCTTCTTTTTAGTATAAGACTAAGGAATAAAAAGTATCAATAAATGTAACCTAGAAGATAAATCTCAGTTTTCTGTACTTATTTTCAAACTTCATAAAATAAGTCAACAAATAAATAAATAGAAGTAAAAATCAATATTAAGAAACTTACTGTTAATTCTCAGATATAACTTATGTTGTAGTGTAATCATGATATATTGTTCAGTTTCAAAGTCTGATTTTAATCAAATAGTTTATTGTAAAACATAGTTAATATGCTTTGAGATTTTCTTACTTGACTCAACATATCATTAATTAGAACAAATAATATTTTCTTTATTTTATTCAATGTTTTTTTTTTTTCTTCTGAAAGTTTAAATCATTTCATAAAATTCTTTTAATGATTTCTTATGATATTCATTCTAATAATCTTGTAAGTTTTAATCTGAAATTATTCTTAAACTACTGTTTATTCAACTAAGGAAATAAACATGTAAGGAAACAAAGATATTAAAACAATATATAATCATTTCATACAAGATTTTCAAAGTCATAAAATATAAATACAAATATAGCCTGCCTGAAGGTACTTATTTGTTAACTGATGTTGTTACAAAGGGTTTTGTACTTCAACTGTAACTCTAGTGTACCCATATATTAAATGTTAATTGTTGTGGATTAAAAGGATTGATTTTTAGGTCTTCAAACATTTGAGACAAGCTTTTGGCTAAGACTCAATATAGATAGTGAACTCTAAGAAATATAACGTTTAGACATATATATTTGGTGCACTGTGCTGAAGTATTTCTATATTATGTAGTGCCTACGGGCTTTTTAAGATTTTCGCAATTGGAAGATTAGGACACAGGAATAACAATTATGCTAAGAATGAATACTTTGAATTGTTGTAAATGGGAAGGAAGATATGTGCTGCAGTGAGATATTTCTAGGGATATACTGTGACCTCTGGAGAAATAAGTGCATTAAGTAGATGTGGATTGTGATGACATAAAAATTAGAAGTTCAAGGAAGTGGCACTCACTGTAGCAGCAGCAGCAAAAGTAGAGGTAGTAGTAGTAGTAGTAGTAGTAGTAGTAGTAGTAGTAGTAGTAGTAGTAGTAGTAGTTAAAAAAAGGAATATGCAAAAGAAATTTAGTGCACAAAAAAATTTAATTACTCAAGAATGTTTATGATTGGAAGATTTCCTATTAAATGAGTAGCATTTTCTTAGACATAATCTAGAATATATGTCTAGGCATGTGAAATACATCTTGTTATGAAGCATATTTCATCTCTTATAAAATGTTATAAAGTTTTCAAATGCTGATTTTGACGTCTAAATGGAGATGTTGCCTTTGTAATCTAACACATACACATACTGATATGTATATATATATATATATATATATATATATATATATATATATATATATATATACATATAAATATATAAATATATATATATATATATATATATATACATATACATAGATATGTGTGTGTGTATATATATATATATATATATATATATACACACACACACACACATGTATATGCATATATCTTTTATCTTCTATCTTTTACTTGTTTCAGTCATTAGATTATGGCCATGATGGGGCATCACCTTGAAGAATTTTTCGTTGAATGTACCAACTCCAGTACTTACTTTTTTTAAAGCCTGGTGCTTATTCTGTTGGTTTCTATTGCTGAACCGCTAAGTTATGAGGATGTAAATACACCAGCTCCTGTTGTCAAGCAATGATAGGGGAAGGGTGGATAAACACAGAGACAAAGACACATACACTAGGCACACACATACAATGAGCTTCTTTCAGTTTCTGTCTACCCAATCAACTCACAATGCTTTGGTTGGCCTGGGACTATAGTAAAAAACACTTTCCCAAGATGTCATGTTGTGGGAATATATATATATATATATATATATATATATATATATATATATAGGCATAGGAGTAGCTGTGTGGTAAGAAGCTTGCTTCCCAACCTCATAGATCTGGGTTCATTCAGTCCCACTGCATGGCACCTTAGGCAAGTGCTTTCTACTATAGCTTCAGGTCAATCAAAGCCTTGTGAGTGGATTTGGTAGGTGGAAACTGAAAGAAGTCTGTTGTATATATATATATATATATATATATATATATATATATATATATATATATATATATATATATATGTGTATGTATATGTATGTATATATGCATATATATGCGTGTGTGTGTTTGTTATTTGTGTCTGTGTTTGTGCCCCCACCATCGCTTGACAACTGATGTTGGTGTGTTTATGCCCCCATCACAAAGCAGTTTGGCAAATGAGACTCATAGAATAAGTGCTATGCTTACAAAGAATAAGTTCTTGGGTTGATTTGTTCAACTAAAGGTGGTGCTCCAGCATGGCTGCAGTCAGAGGACTGAAATAAATAACAGAAAAGAAAAAAAAAGAATATATAAAATTCTTTAGCTTTTTAACCAGTTTAAGCTTGAAAGCTGTGGTCATGCTAGAGCACCACTGTTGGTTGTGCTACTCCATTATTTGAAACCTCCAATAAGTGGCATTTGATGAATGAGGGAGCTTGATGCTGCTGCCCTCATTTATGTTTCCTGTCATGAGGTAGGCGCATCTAAAACCTTTGACAGGAGGAGATCCAAGTTTGTTTTGAAGACACTTATATCCACACAATTCAGGTCTCTCAAGCATTTTGGAAGAATTCTGAAGAATTTTGGTTGGTAGGGATATAGAACCCAAGTGGTTTGGTAGGGATAAAGAATCTGAGAGGGAAACAAGAGTTGCCTTCCCTTGTTTGAGGGGTCAACTGTACCTATGTGTGTTTTATCTGTTGTCTAGTCTGCAAACAGGGAAGACATTTCAAAAATTTTCTATCATGTTAGCAGCATCTAAAACTTTTCTCTTTTTGGGTTCAAAAAGGCATCCAGAGCATGCAAATTTTTTGAAGATTATTTGAAGTAAGGTTTGCACCATCTGTTTCCATTGAGGTATGGTTCAGTTTGTACTCTTTTTTTGACTTATGGACAAATAGTTTATAATGTATATAAATATCCATCTATCGATCATACTTAATGTAAATACATTATTAAAAGGCAATTTACTGTGATATTCATCCAAAGATAACATCTTTTATGAACATGCTAAGTTTAAAAATACAATATATTTTGTAGGGACATGAAAGATCATCCCAACAGTTGCCAATGAAAATGACGAATACATTTCAGCCTAGGTGGGCCTTATCATACTCAGAACCATAGTTTTGAAAGCAAACTTAATTTCTTGTACCTACTCCTTAATTTATTTATTTATGTATTTACTTGTTTACAGATTTATTTCATTAAAAAAAAAATACATCTGTTTATTAGTTAAAATAAATCAGTAAGATAATTTAATCTCTTTAAAAACGTTAGCAATATGCTTTGGTGACTGTTTGATTAGAATGTGTTTCACTTATCATTCTAATCAAAATTATTGTTTATTATTTTTAATTCCCTTTATTATTTCTAATGTTCTTTCTTAGCTATTTGATGTTTTCCTTCTATTTACTGTTGTTCAAAGTTTTATTAATAAGATATATGCATATATGTGTGTATGGGTGTGTGACTGTGTGCACATATATATATATACACACACATATATGTATATAAGTACGTATATCTGTATGCATGTATGTATATATGTATGTACACATATATAATGTGCATGTATGTATGTATATATATACGTGTGTGTGTGTATGAATATATATATATATGAATATATATATTTAGATATGTATGTGTGTGTATATATAAATATATATATGAATGTTTGTGTGCATATATATATATATGTGTGTACATATATGAATAAATATATATGTGTATGTGTGTGTATATATATGAGTATGTATGTATGTGTGTATATAAATGTAGATATATATTTATGTTTCTATATTGTTTTCTATGTGTTTTTTTCCATATTTATTATACAATAATTTGCTTAAACTAAATATCAGTACAGGTGAAGAACATTTTCATTTGAAAATAGTAATACTTTGCTCTTTGTCTGAGTTCATCTATAGACAAAACAAACACGACTAGAATAATTAAATAAAATTGCCTAATGACACTGCAAA
Organism: Octopus bimaculoides; assembly: GCF_046866305.1. Classification (NCBI taxonomy): domain Eukaryota; kingdom Metazoa; phylum Mollusca; class Cephalopoda; order Octopoda; family Octopodidae; genus Octopus; species Octopus bimaculoides. The sequence goes on along the minus strand of NC_142930.1, from coordinate 88,320,262 downwards.
GTGGTTGAATAGAAAATATAAAAAAATTAATAGATGAGTAGCTGAGAATGAATTTTTTAATTATGTCTTGAATTGCTTTTCATAAATTTTCTTGGTTTTATCTAAATTGTTCCCAATTTTGTCAATAATTAGTTTTAAAAGATAAGGTACAGTTTATCTTACTTAAATTATTAATTGCCTATGGAAGGCCAATAAATCTAATTAATAACATTACATATATATATATATATATCCATATATATATATATATATATATATATATATATATATATATATATATATATATATTCATATGAGTAAATCTACATATATATGTATACATATATGTACATGTGTATGTGTGTGTGTGTGTGTGTGTTTTGTAGGCAATCACAAGGAGTTCAAGACAGGTTGCCCCTGGGAGCTCCTCTATGCTGATGACCTTGCCCTAATTGCGTAGTCACTATCAGAACTAGAGGAGAAGTTTCAGGTGTGGAAGCAAGGTCTAGAATTGAAGGGCCTTAGAGTCAACCTAGCTAAAACCAAAATCCTAATAAGTAGGAAGGTAAATAAAACACAAACCCCTTCAGGTAGATGGCCCTGCTCAGTATGTAGAAAAGGAGTAGGTAGTAACTCTATAACATGTAACCGGGGCAAGCTATGGACACATAAGAGGTGCAGCAACATCAAAGGCAGGTTAACTAGCAAGTTAGTTTTTGTTTGTGGCAGATGTTCAGGTGCAATAAAGACTGTAAACAAACAGGAAACAACTTCTATCTCATTCCAGGGTGAAAAACTAGAGGTAGTCAATAGCTTCCGCTATCTGGGTGACCAAGTTAGTGGGGGTGGGTGCGCTGAAAGTGTAGCTGCTAGAATAAGAATAGCCTGGGCAAAGTTTAGAGAGCTCTTACCCCTGCTGGCGACAAAGGGACTCTCACTCAGAATAAAAGGCAGACTGTATGACGCATGCGTACGAACAGCCATGCTACATGGTAGTGAAACATGGGCTGTAACTGCTGAGGACATACGTAAGCTCGCAAGGAATGAAGCCAGTATGCTCCGTTGGATGTGTAATGTCAATGTGAATACCCGTCAGAGTGTAAGTATCTTGAGAGAAAATCTGAACATTAGAAGCATCAGTTGTGGTGTGCAAGAGAGACGATTGCGCTGGTATGGACATGTGGTGAGAATGGATGAGAATAGCTGCGTGAAAAAGTGCCACACCCTAACAGTTGAGGGAACCCGTGGAAGAGGTAGGCCCAGGAAGACCTGGGCTGAGGTGGTGAGGCAAGACCTTCGAACATTGGGCCTCACCGAGGCGATGACTACTGACCGAGACCTTTGGAAATGTGCTGTGCGTGAGAAGACCCGGCAAGCCAAGTAAGATCGTTGCCAGTGCCCCTGGACTGGCTCTTGTGTGGGTGGCACATGAGATGCACCATTTTGAGCGTGGCCGTTGCCAGTACCGCCTGACCGGCTCCCGTAGGATTTTCGAGCAAGATCGTTGCCAGTGCCCCTGGACTGGCTTGTGCAGGTGGCACATAAAAGACACCATTTCGAGCGTGGCCGTTGCCAGTATCGCCTGACTGGCCTTCGTGCAGGTGACACGTAAAAGCACCTACTACACTCTCTGAGTGGTTGGCGTTAGGAAGGGCATCCAGCTGTAGAAACTCTGCCAAATTTAGATTGGAGCCTGGTGTTGCCATCCGGTTTCACCAGTCCTCAGTCAAGTCATCCAACCCATGCTAGCATGGAAAGCGGACGTTAAACGATGATGATGATGTTTAGACCTTTAATATTTTGATATTTTAACATTTTTTATTTATGTGAGAATAATACCTATGGTCAATGCAGTATATGTGCACAAAAATGTTGCATGTTAGACTACTATTATATATGAAGCTAGCTGTTTAGTCTCATGTAAAACTGTTTTCCTTGACTGAAGGGAACTGAAGTAATAAAGTTTAATTTTTTTTGTTTGTGTGTTTGTTTGTTTTTTTTGTGTGTATTTTTTTGCTTGGCCTGCACTAATTAAACACCTAGAAGCTTTACAAAAGAAAAAGATTCCTTGATAACAACAAATTTTCATTTTGGATCTTCTGTTGAAGGATCCTTCTGACTGCTTCAGTGTGTGGAAATTCTTAGCTAGACAAATCCTGCTGATTTATGATCCACTGAAATATGGAAAAAGGTCTATTAACAACGTTCCTTGTTATTGAAGGAAAGTCTGAACCTTGAGTTTCTTGATAAATTGAATAGTGGAAATGAAATTTTCTATTTTTTCTTAAGTCAGGAGCAAAGGCACTATAGGGCCTCTGACACTGGTGAGGAGAGATATATCTTCAAGTAATATATAGAAGCAATATATATCTTCAAACTGAAAACTTGGTCTGAAGGTTTGCAACAGAATAGGCTCTGCTAAAGATACTTAAGGTACCCATTGGGGTATTAAACCAGGCAAGGGGTTAAGTCCACCATCCATATAGGCTGTAACAGGATTTGATCTTAGAATGCTAAGAGCCAGAACAAGCACCACAAGGCATCAGCTCCAGCAAACTTACAGTTCCATTAGAATTCCACCAATGTACTTGCTTGAATTGGCTCAAAAGGCGAAGTCAACCCTTTAAATGAGAAAGGTTGCAATTTTCTCTTGCACTACACCAGTTTCATCAATCTTAATTCCCAAAATTGGTTAATCAGTCACATGCTTAATTAATGTGTGAAACTTTTGTGGAGCAATGAAGTAAATTGCCAAATACTATTCTACAAAAATAAACTATTTTAAACCTTTAGCATTTAAACCAGCCAGGTCAGGCCAGAATATTTTATCTGTTTTATGTTCAAACCAACCAGATGCAGCCTCTAACACCAACCCTACAATGTCATTCCAAAAGTAAACAATCATGTCATTTGAAATCTCGAAGCTACTAGATAATACATGATTAATTCAAAAGAATGTGAACAAATATGTATAACATTTGATGAAGTAAGCTGAATGCTAAAGGATTAATTTTCTGCCCACAGAGAGACTGGTAACTTAGTGCTATTTATATCAAATTCATACTGAGAGTCAACTGAAATGTTTAATCTTATTTGCATAAGTGGCAACTTGCATGGTTAGTTAAAAAATTAATTATGCACAAC
>NC_142930.1:88297139-88312139 GCF_046866305.1 Octopus bimaculoides | reverse complement strand
ACCAAATAGCCACACCTACACCTGTGCACACACACACACACACACACACACACACACACACATTATATTTGTTTTGCAAGATTTTAGATGTGAAATTGTCCATTGAAATAGATGTTGAATCTCAGGACAGTAATTTTGCCATTAATAAACATACTTAGTGATTCTGTTTCACTTCTTTATATTATCATTAGTGAACAAATTAACTAATTAACCATTTAACTACTTAATTAATTGTTCAATCAATCAATCAGCTGGTTTATGAGAGTGTCGTTTGTTTTTAAATACATGATACTACAGATGGGTAATTTTATCTTTTAGTTTTCTGTTAGATTTTTTATGTACTTTTCCACCTGTGTAACTTTTGTTTTCCTTTTCTGTTTGTTTTACAGTTTATACACTTTCCTCAGCAACAATTATTTCTTCTATTGTCTCACATAAATGGAGTTACTGTTAGGGGACAAAGAGCATGCTCCTTTATAAGCAATTTTTCCTGCTAATCTTTGAGATTTGACTGATGATGCTCTATAAATTGGAGATTGTTTCTATCTACTGGTCTCTGTTAATTTTGTTTCTGGTTTGCTTGCTTATTTTTCCTAGTTCTTCATGGCAAAAGGCTTTGCAGTGGGTCTGTAAATGTAGGCCTTTCACCCTCTATCTTCAATCTCATTCCCTTCGCCTAGGTGACCTCAACTCGATACAGTTCTACCATAACTTTGTGGCCTTTAGTGGTCATTAGAAGTTGCAAATCCATTTTGGTGTCCCTTGCCCATATTTTACCTCATTAAACCTGCCTTAGCCACTGGCACATATGGCAATACAAAAGTGACAACCACTCCCAGATCTACGTTTCTGATGTTTCTTACTTCCACTCTTGTAGCTCTTTGTTCATGTACCATGGCACAGATTTATGGATGGAGGTGTGTCTAACAACTTCAGCTTGTGTTTTTGGCTGAGTTTCCAGTTTTGAAGGTGAAAGAGATTGTGTCATAATTTGTTTCTCTTTTTCAGCTCAGAATATTTCTTCTGAGATGTCCTGAACTGTTTCTTCTAGTCAAAGAGGTAGATTCAGTTCATTTCCATATATATAATGTTTTCCTTGGCTCTCTCTCTCACTCTTGAATTAGATTCTATGGCAAAAACACACTGTTTGAGCTTACAGAATTCTCTCAACTACTTTTTTTTAACAGTATTAAGTCTAAAAATTCTGCCTGTTTTCTTTGTTTTAGAATTGGTGTAAGGTTAGCTTTAAGATAGCTATGATATGAACAATTTAAAAACTAAATGTTGGCATTGCTGATGTTGTTGTTAATACTCTCATTTAGAAACTACCTGATAGACTATTTGGAATACTTTTATCTATTAATTTTTTATTTAGGTGCTATTTTTTCTTCTTTTTGTTCGTTCAGTTGTGTAATTTGTAATTGTGCTGCGTTTTTTCTCTGTTTGCTTTTGGAATGTTTTGTGATGCACCATATTCTAATCTCTTTATTACTTTTGTTTTTCTTTTTTTGTTGTGGGTAGTCTTTCTAATTCTCTGCATGTACATATACAGTAACTAGGCTCTCTGTTTGATATCATTTATCTCCTATTCTTTCTCATGATGTCTTCCACTGGATACTGTTCCAATACAGTTCTGTGGCTCTTGGGGATCAGTAAGACATGCAAATCCATTTTGACACCCTCTACCTACATGTCACCATTTTTAAACTCTGTTTTAGTTGCTATCCATACAAAAGTCACAGATTACAGTGTTTTCAAATACCACTCTTGTATTTATCTGACCCATTTCCTAAGGTCCATATGCATCATCAGAGGTATGCCAGGCAATTTCAGCTTGTGTTTTGGCTGTGTCATCAGTTTTGAACATGTAGCTGATAGTGTCATAACTTCTGCCCAGTGTCCTAGCATATGTGGTGTTGCTTTTAGTTTTTGTATTTCTGGAAAATATGAAAACTAAAAGAAGCAGCACATATGCTAGAACACAACAACCTCCTAAGCAGACCAAGTGCAGATATGAATAGCATATGGGAACTGGTATTAAGGAAGGATAGGAAAATATTAGATTTATAAACCCTAAAAATTCACTCCATAATTTCCCATGGGCATATGGCATAGTGGTTAAGAGCGCGGGCTACTAACCCCAAGATTCCGAGTTCGATTCTAGGTAGAGACCTGAATAATAATAATAATGATAATAATAATATCGAAAAATACCTTAGGAATGAGAACCCAGGTTTGAAATTTCCCCAAGACACCTGATGAAGGCCGGAGGGTATATCAATCGAAACGTGTTAACAACAAACAAGATGAGGACAAATATCTGTCAAATGTAAATAATGTAAATAATGTACATTTCCCAATATGTCTTGAAGATCTTTTACTACTTGTTTCACTTGAAAAATTTAGTTCACTTCTATCTTTTCTGAAGCACAGATATATATAATCTTCTTCCTTTGCCTTCTCAAGGCAAAGAAACACTCTTTGGTCTCACAAAAATTTTCCAATTACTTTTTTGAGTAACTATTTTATGCCTAAAAATCCAGATTGTTTAATTTGTGTTAAGGAAAAGTTTACTTTAATTCAACTACTGTGTGAACAGACTTTTGTGTTTGACTCCTTGTAAGAGTCACTACTGCCGCTGTTATCGTTACTACAATTGCTGTCTTCAAAACTACCTGTTTAAGGGATATATTTTTTGTATTCATTGTTCACTAAACTCTTCATTTTTCTCTTTCCTTTTGTGAATTCAGTTGTGTGTGTGCACATGTCTGTGCATGTGTGTGTGTGTCTGTGCATGTGTGTGTGTGTGTCTGTGCATGTGTGTGTGTGTGTTTGTGTGTGTGTGTGTGTGTATTTTGCTATTGTTGGATTCAGTCTTGTAACATTAATGATATGTGGGATATAAAACTGTAATATGTATAAGTATAATTTTTAAATTTTGTGAAACAAACCTATTTCCTTGTTGTTTACCTCATTCTATTGAAAGCAAGCTTTTTTTGGTAATTATAGTCTTTTTTTTATAAGTATTCTTAGGAAAATTTCATTTGGTAATACATGAATGAATCATATCTCAAAGAGAGGAGAAAACATGCCTTCACACTACAAGACAAGAGCCTGGTATTCAGGGATTCTGGTTTAAAAACCTCTTAAGCATGCATAACTATTTACAACTGCTTCTCACTGACTGTATAGAAAATGGAACACCAACATCAATGACAAAAGGAAAGACAGTGCTAAATACAGAAAGACAAAGAAATAGTGGTGAATCAGTAATTACAGACTTACTGCAGTTTTACCATTATTCTGGAAATTATTAATTGGCCTCAGAACAGATGCAATGTATAGCTTTCAGGAGAAGAGGAATGTATTAGCAGAGGAGCGACAGAAATGCAGAAAGAAGTTTGATGTATTGTATATTGATAACATGGTATTAAGTGAGGTATGAATAAGAAAGAACTTAGATGTTGGTTAGAAAGGATCATGGTAAGTAAAATTAAATTGTGAAAATGAATCATTAACAAACGTAAAAATTTGCAAAGGGATAATCCAGGGTTCCCTGCTCTCTCTATTACTTTTCATCATTGCATTAATATCCATTGTTGTTGTTGTCGTCGTTGTTGCTGCTGCTGCTGTTGCTGCTGCTGTTGCTGCTGCTGCTGTTGGTGCTGTTGTTGTTATTATTATTATTCAGGTCACTGCCTGGAATCGAACTCGGAATCTTGGGGTTAATAGCCCTCACTCTTAACCACTACGCCATATGCCCTTATGGTATAGTGCAGGAGAAAAAAGCTCTACTTACCACCATTGTCTGGTGCGGTTGCTCCCTTATGCTTTTGTGTGGGTATTCCCACCAGATTTTTGTAAAGATGTTCGAGAAACTTTTCCTGAGCGACCCAACATCGTTTGGAAATTTGTTCTTTATTATTTCGTAGTTCTCATTAAATATTTTGAAACTGAAACTGAGTATGTGTGCTGGTGGTATGTTGTGTATGGGTATGACAAAATCTGCCATTGTAGTGTCTGAGTTTTCTTTCAAGTATTTCAGTAGCACTGTTTTACTTATTCTTCTTTGCCTTTTATGGTGCAAATCGGGTGGAGTGTATTCATATTAGACGTATGACTGTCTTGTTGTCCAAAAACGGAGGGTGTGGCAGACAAAGAAGGGAACATCTTACTGTTCTCTTCAAAGACATTTTGGCAAAATAACAGTTTCAAAACAAAATTTTAAATTTTTAAATGAAAAATTTGCCCCTAAAAGGGGAAAATTCTGCCTAACCGATTAGCTCAGCAAGAGCCCAGTTGGCTTGGTTACACAAATATTCAAAAATATCAAGTTGCTTAACAATATTTCCAATAAAAATTGGCCAAAAACTTACAGCTTCTGGAGACATGTCCGTCTGTTTTGAAAAGAATAATAATAATGATAATATACAATACGAAGAGTGCTCTTTGTCTTGTCTATTTACCTTTGTGAGGAGTTATGTCAATCCTTTTAAAATACAAATGATAATAATAATAATAATAATAATAATAATAATAATAATAGACAGAAAAACTAGAAAGTTGTTGACAATGTATGGAGCCCACCATCCAAAAGCTGATATCAACCAGCTGTACAAGGTAGAAGAGTTTTAATAGCAGTAGAAGAATGTGTACAAATGGAAACAAAATGCCTAGTAGAGTATTTACAGCACAGCACAGAAGAACTACCAAAGACAGTAAACAAAGAACAAATAGCAAGAGTGTAATAGGAGAAAAGGACAAGAATGAAATAGAAAGAGAGCACATCAGACAGATTGAAGAGAAACCCTTGCATGGCCAATTTTGGAGAGCCACTGAAGATGTATGTGGAACAAAATTCTGGGTTTGGTTAAAAAAGGGGCAATTAAAAAAAGAAACAGAGAGCTTAATTATAGCAGCCCAAGATCAAGTGATAAGAATAAACAACTTGAGAAAAAATATATATGGAGAGAATGTGTCAGAAAGACGTAGAGCCTGTGGAACTTGAAATGTGACAGTGGCATACATTGTGACAGAATGCCCCATGTTAGCACAGAAAGAGAATAGAAAATGGAGGCATGATTAGGCTGTAAAAGTTTTACATGGGAAACTGTGCCAGAAATGGGGATTTGGAGCTGGGAACACATGGTATAATCACTGAGTTGAAAGAGTATTGGATTTAGAGGAATGTAAGATTTTGTGAGACTTTCCTAGTCTAGCAGACAATAAGTTAAAATATAATAGACTGAACCTAACTATTATAGATAATGAAAAGCGAAGGTGCTTATTGATTGACCCATCATACCCGTTTGATTCTGAAAGACTGCTGAAAACTTGTGGATACCTAAGGTTATAGGTAGTAACCTGCTATCCACATAAGTCCTACCAGGAATAAGACCGAACCTGAGCCAAACCAAAATAATAATAATAATGATGGACTCTCCTGTCAAACATGATGTTTGAGTGTTCAGCTTTTGCTGAATGACCTGCACAAATGATTTGGTCATAGTGATCAAATGTTTGTGTCACACATTAGCTCACTCTTTCCAACAAATCAACGTTGCCTGAACAGGCACATAGTGTACCACACACCAGGTTTCAAAGTAATTGTAGCGTAATGTGAGACGAAGTGGTTTGCTCAAGAACACAATGCACCACCTGGTGTAAGAATTGAAACTACGATCTTGCATTGTGAGTGCAACACCCTAATCACTAGGCTATGTGCCCTTGCAATAATAATAATAATAATAATAATAATAATAATAATAATTCTTTTATTCCTTTTTCTTTTACTTGTTTTAGTCATTTGACTGTGGCCATGCTGGAGCACCGCCTTTAGTCAAGCAAATCGACCCCAGGACTTATTCTTTGTAAGCCTAGTACTTATTGTATCAGTCTCTTTTATTGAACCGCTAAATTACAGGGACGTAAACACATCAACATAAGTTGTCAAGCGATGGTGGGGGCACAAACACGGACATACAAACACGGACACACAAACACACACACACACAGACACACACACATATACAATGGACTTCTTTCAGTTTCCATCTACCAAATCCACTCACAAGGCTTTGGTCTGTCTGAGGCTATAGTAGAAGACACTTGCCCAAGGTGCCACACAATAGGACTAAACCCGGAACTATGTGGTTGGTTAGCAAGCCCCTTACCACACAGCCATTCCTGCACCTAATAATAATAATAATAATAATATACTACAGACAGTACACGGCTTTACCAAGGAAATAGATATGAAATTTGGATTAGAAAAATGTGCCAAAGCAACCCTGAAAAGACGAAAATTAGTTAAAAGTAGCAATATAACACTAGATAATGCCAATGAAATAAGAGAACTAGACGAAAGCCAACCATACAAGTATTTAGGAGTCAATGAACTAGATAGGATATAACATACACAAATGAAAGAAAAAATAAATAAAGAGTACTATAGACGAGTTAGATCAATACTAAAAACAGAGCTCAACACTAAAAACAAGATAATGGGTATCAACACTTTAGCTGTCCCAGTTATAAGCTACAGCTACAACATCCTTAACTGGACACTAAACGAACTATCTAAAATAGACAGGAAAACAAGGAAAATAATGACAGGATATAGGATGCACCACCCAAAATCTGACATAAAAAGGCTATATATACAATGCACAGAAGGTGGCAGGGGTCTTATACAGCTGGAAAACTATTATAAAATAACCACCATAGTACTGCAAAAATACCTACTCCAGAAGCAAGGAAAATTAATACAAATAGCCACAAAACACGAGCAAAACAAAAAACTGTTTTCAGTATTTAAGGAAGCTGAGAAATACAAACAAGAAATCAATCTACCTAACAAATACGAAGAAGAAGAAGAAGAAGAAGAAACAACAAAAGCTATAAAACAAATGAAATCCAAACTAAAACTAGAACAGCAACGGACCATGATAAAACGATGGCAAGAAAAGCCCCTACATGGTAAATACTGGGCTAAACTAAATGCAAAAGAAATAGACAGAGAAAAATCCCAGCAATTGTTGAGAAGCTCAGGACTCAAAGCAGAAACTGAAGGATTTTTAATTGCTGCACAAGACCAAAGCCAGAAATTACCAAAAACATATAATGAAAAGTAACATAACAAGTAACTGTAGAATTTGTGGAGATGGACAAGAAACAATAAATCATATTATCTCTGGCTGCCCAGTCCTGTCTAAGAAGGAATATATTCACAGACACAACAGAACTGGGACCTATATACACTGGAAGCTATGCCAACACTATGGAATAACAACAGAAAAAAGATGGTATAAACACACGCCAGAAAAGGTCACAGAAAACGAGAAAGCAACCATACTCTGGGATATGCCAATACACACAGATAGAGAAATTAAGGCAAATAGACCAGATATAGTTGTCAAAGATCATGAAGAAAAAAATGCTTTCTAATTGATGTATCAATACCAGCAGATGACAACGTCTCTCTAAAAGAAATGGAAAAACTTTCAAAATACAAAGACCTGGAAATAGAGGTAACTCGAATGTGGAATCTAAAAACAGAAACAATTCCTATTATAGTAGGTGCCTGAGGTATGATAAAAAAATATTCAGACAAATACATAACAAAAACACCAGGACTTACAAATATATATAACATACAGAAAATTGCACTACTGGGCACAGCACACATCCTACGCAAAACACTTTCAATACAGTAACCATAAGAGCACTACAGCAAACCACAGCAGATACCCAAGGCGCACAGAGCTGCGCTCGGTAGTGAAGTGAAAGCACGTTATAAAAATAAAACTACTGAACAATAATAATAATAATAATAATAATAATAATCGTGTTTATACCGGAGAAAATGTATCGATTCTCTGGGACTTCCCGTACATACCAACAACACTATAAAAGCTAATAAACCGGATATTATTATAAAAGATCAGACAAAGAAGACGTGTTTATTAATTGACATGAGTATTCCCTGTGATCATAATATAGCAGTGAAAGAATTTGACAAGATCAGTAAATATAAAGACTTGCTAATAGAAATTGAAAAAATGTGGCATCTCAAGGTGACTACCGTACCAGTGATTGTAGGACCTCTAGGAATGATAAAAAAAGGTACTGAAACCTATTTGAAAATGATATCAGGCTTACCATCCCTACAGGAAGTGCAAAAAATCGTGTGAACTGGAATGGCTCATGTACTGAGAAGAGCATTATTGCTATCAAAATAACATCCATTCATGAATTTATTTATTAATTTTTGTTTTAAATACATATTTTGCCTGTGAATTTGCTTGTGTAAACTGGGAATGCATACAATGAGTTTCTCTGCCCTAGGTGTACAGAAAACACTCGGCGAGAATTGGAAGAAAATTTGAAGAAAGAAGAAATAAAAAACAACATAATAATAATAATAACAATGAGAAGAAGAAAAAGAAGAAGAGGAAGAAGAAAAGGAAGGTGATAGAGATGATGGTGGTGATAGTGGTTATGATGATGCTAATATTAAGTGTTAAAATAATAGTATTGGTAATAAAAACAGCAGTAAATGAAATAAAGTTAATAGTGTTAATAATAATCGTAGAATTTATTAAAAAAATTGTAATAACAGAAAAATGCTGGCAATTATAATAATTGTGATAATAGTAAAAATAGTAGAAATAATAATCATAGCCAAAATGTTCAACCCGAAACTGAACTCTTCCAGCATGTACAGGTTAAAGTACCTATTGCCAAACTTCAAAGCTTGCTAACAATTCTTTTACTGCCATTATAACCATTATTGCTGCTATCATCACTATTACTATTGTTACTATTTTAATAGGCTATTGTTAAATAAATTATATTACTTCCTCCTGGACCTTTTAATTGTAGCTAAACCTTGTTATGTAAAAACATTCTAATTATCGCAAAATAAAAAGTGAGTGCGAATGAGAGATGTCAACTAACTGATTCATTAAATATATGATTAAAAAATTATAGTTTGGTCAATTTAGAAAACACACAAGCACTCACACATGCAGGTTTCTGCATTTGCATGTGTGCATGTATGTATGTGTGTATATTTACTAAATTGAACCAAACGCTATAATTTTTTAATCATATATTTAATGAAGCAGTTGGTTGATGAATCTCATTTGCAAATGCTTCTTCGTATTTTTAGCTAATTAGTATGATTTTACACAACAAAGGTTAGCTACAATTAAAAGGTCCAATGGGAGGTAGCATAATTTATTTAACAATTATATGGTACAAACAAATACTATGCAATAGTGTAAACACAGCATACAAGAAGCCTTTCTTATTGACTGTACAACCATTATGAATAAATATCTGGTGAAGGTGCATGGCTCAGTGGTTAGAGCATTGGGCTCACAATCATGAGGTAGTGAGTTCGATTACTGGACAGGGCTGTGTGTTGTGTTCTTGAACAAGACACTTTATTTCATGTTGCACCAGTTCACTCAGCTGTAGAAATGAGTTGCAGTGTCACTGGTGTCAAGCTGTATCAGCCTTTGCCTTTCTCTTGGATAACATCAGTGGTGTGGAGATGGGAAGCTGGTATGCATGAGCGACTGTTGGTCTTCCATAAACCTTGTACAGACTTGTGTCTTGAAGGGTAACTTTCTAGGTGTAATCCCATGGTCTTTACTCTTACCCTTATAAATATCTATACATACACATCTATATCTACATTTGTATCTATGATGATAATGATGGTAATGGTGTGTATATATATATATAGATATACTTGTTTCAGTCATTGGACTGTGGGCATGCTGGAGCACTGCGTTAATGGATTTAGTTGAACAAACCACCCCCAGTACATTTTACACTTTTAAAGCCTATAGGTTTCTTTTTGCCCAGTTGCTAAGTTACTGGGATGTAAACAAACCTACACAGGTTATCAAGTGGTGGTGGTGGTAGTGGGATAAGCACAAACACAAAAACACATATACATAGACATGTGTGTATATATACATACAGTGGCAGACTGGGTCTAAAAATATTGGTTGCCAGGAGACTAAGGGGGGCCACCCACAACTACAATGCTATCATTTAATTTTTGTTTTTTGTTAAAAGTATTCTTTTCAACTGTCTACAATCACAGTCAGGCTGAAATAGTTAATGCATTCTTCCAGGAGTGAATAAAAAATTCTCAAACTTGAGGGGATGGGCCCTTAGATACTAACATGGGCACCCATATATGGATTCTAATGGTACAGGGGCCCACTTGCTATCGGCCAAGCTGGCCAGTCCGCCACTGTATATATATATATATATATATATATGACAGGTTTCTTTCAGTTTCCATCTGTTAAATCCACTCATAAGACTTTGGTTGGCCTGAAGCTATAGTAGAAGACACTTGCATTATGGCATCATTCAGTGGGACTGAACTTGGAACCAAGCGAATGGGAAGTGAGCTTCTTACCTCACAGCCACCTAGACATACATTTACACATACACACACATACATACATACATACGTACATACATATATATTTTTTATTGTGTCTGGGAAGAGACATACTCTTTTAATGCCTTATTACTAGCAAAAGCTGAACATACATCATCTTTGACTGGAGAGGCCATCATAATTTCATTTAACATACTTAGTTTGTTGCTAGAGGTGTCATTAATATACAAGCTGTTCACTTCTCATAAACCAAGGTGGTACTTACTTTTCAAGCCTTGAGAACTTGGCAGAAATCCTTGCAATGCTAAGTAATACTGTTTTCTGGCTGTTCCCTCTTTTCACTTTTATGCCTATCATTCCATATATATTTTTAATTTCTTTGCTCACTGTACCTAGCGTATTAATGATTATTTGTGTCTTTATTGCCCACAGGGGCGCTAAACATAGAGGAGACAAACAAGGACAGACAAATGTATTAAGCCGATTACATCGCCCCCAGTGCGTGACTGGTACTTATTTAATGGACCCCAAAAAGATGAAAGGCAAAGTCGACCTCGGCGGAATTTGAACTCAGAACGTAACGGGAGATGAAATACCGCTAAGCATTTCGCCCACATGCTAACGTTTCTGCCAGCTCACCGCCTTAATATTATTGATTATTGACATGGTGGTGAGCTGGCAGAATCATTAGCACACTGGACAAAATGCTTAGCAGCATTTCATTTGTCTTTATGTTCTGAATTCAATTCCTCCCAAGCTCAACTTTGCCATTCATCCTTACAAGGGTGAAGAAATAAGTACCAGTTGAACACTGGGGGTTAATGTAATTGACTAGTCCCCACCCATCAACAACAAAAAAAAAAAAGCCAAAGAAATCAGGTCTCATGCCTATTATTGAAAGAATCATTTCTTTGCCTCATGTGACATTTATTTTCTTAGCTGTTGGTTAGTTACAGTGAAGGGATTTCCCATTTATTATGATCTATATGATAGAGCTGATGATGGTAGATTTGGTTTATTGATCAACAAGTATCTTATAGTATTTAGCCATCTTTCTTTACATTCTGAGTTCCAATTCTGCTGAGTTTGAATTTGCCTTTCATGCTTCCAGTGAGTCGATAAACTAAAGCACTAAATAAGTACTATGATCAATTTTACGTGAGTGTGTATGTACATACACACAAACACACACACACACACATGCACATGCACCCATGCACACACACATATACATGCACATGTAAATACGCATGCATGTTTACACATCATCAACATCATCATCATTTAATGTCCATTTTTCATGCTGGCATGAGTTGGACATATGTGTGTGTGTGTGTGTGTGTGCATGCGTGTACATGCATGTGCATGTGTGTGTGTATGAGTATATATGTGTATATATACATATATATATATATATATATATATATATATATATATATATATATATATATTTATATATATTACAGACCAGACACATTTTTATCTGTCTCCTCTTTTATCTTTTCTCTTGTCAAAAACAATATTCCTCCAGCATTCGCTACCTTACCTCGTCTGGCCTAACGATCCCCCATGTTTGTTTTCATTTGGTTTGTTACATGTCTCCACTGTCCTGTTTTTGTTACCAACTTTGACCCTCCACAAATCCCAAATTATATTTTGGTTTGCAGGAGCAACTGCTTTTTGAAGCCTTGTATTATCATCAATTGCTTGAAATGAGGAGTAGATGGACAGCCAACAACTGATGAAGGGTCATTCTTTATGTTACTTGTCTTGTTTTCCATTTGTTTCTCTCATTGTTCGCATACCCAAGTTTGTCTTCGTATTTCATGTTGTTTTTTGTATTTCATGTTGTTTACATTTTGTGACGCCCTGTACCCATATATGCATATATATGTACATATATTTGTATGTATATACATTTATGTATTATATATGCATATATATATTTTATATATACATATATATATATATATATATATATATATATATATATATATATGCATATATATTTACATATACATACAAACATACATACACACACACACATATATATATATATACATATATATATATACATGCATATATATACATATACATATACACATGTATGTATGTATGTGTATATATATATATATATATATGCACATACATATATACACACACAATACACATACACATGCACACATATATGTATACATATACAAGTATGCACACACACAAGCACACTTACACAGCTGATTCCTGGTTATGTTACTGCCTTTATATGAATTTGTGTAAAGAACCCAGATATATTTTCTATATTACCATGAAGAAAATGGACATTAAAACTGAAAGGAAAAGTGGACAATAAAAAATAAAATGAATAAATAAATATGAACATTCTATTCCTTAATCAAACTTAGTGAGCTATTTTAAGAATCTAGAGATTCTTTAAGCAAGAATGTTAAACTATTTTTATTATGACTCATGGTACAACAGAAAATAGATAAGCATCATTATAAAAAATAAATTTTTGTCTTTCAAAAAATTAATTTTGTACATGCAACTGCTGCTATACACATCTTGCATTTAAACATATTTCATTCTTGCTTATATATATATATATATATATATATATATATATATATATATATATATATATATGTGTGTGTGTGTGTGTGTGTGTGTGTGTGTGTGTATATATATATATATATATATACACACACACACATATATATGTGTGTATTCTTCCATGTATATATATATATATATATATATATATATATACATATATATGCATGAAAGAATACATACATATGTATGTACATACATACATACAAACAAACGTACATGTGTACATGCATACACACATGCACACACACAAACACACACTCACACACACATATATGCATATATATGTGTACATATGCATATATATATATATATATATATATATATATATATTATGTATATACAATATGTGTGTGTGCATGTACAAATATGTATACATACATGCATACATGCATACACACATGCATACATATATACCTATATATGTATTTTTATATATGCTTATATGTATGTTTGTATGTATGTAAGTATGTATGTATATATGTATCTCCTTATAAATATATAATATGAAAGGGTAATATGAAAGTGACACTAATAGTAGTAACATGTTTACAGATAAAAGGGGGAGAGAGAGAGAGAGAGGAAGAGAAGAGGGGAGAGTGATGAATAGTCCTAGAAATGGTCAGTGGTGGGGAGTGTGATCAATGTCTGTGATAAGTGACTGAGAGGAAAGGTGGGAGTGGCAAGTAGCAGAATAGAGGGGGACGATAATGCTGGCTGGCAATGGGGAGCATGGGTGAAAGATAATCAGAGGTGGTGTTAAAAAAAGAGTGATGAATGGTAATAAACAAGTAACCGGAGGGAGAGAAACTGATTGCAGTATAAAAGGGATAAATAGGGAAGCACACTGGATATCAATAGGTGTGATGCAATCTTTTGTTTCTCAGATTTCATGATGAGTAACTGAAGAACTGGTTAGTAGTAATAGAGTGACAAAATGGAATATATATGCATGTGTATGTGGATATATATATATATATATATATATATATATATATATATATATATATATAAATTGAATATTAAGGGTGATAAGTTGAATATTAATTCAATTTAAAACCAAGTGACCTAGCATATAAAAAAATCTGAAAATTCAGAAAAAACTTGTATTACACGTGTATGAGGGATGACCACTAGGTGGACATCCAATATGCTAGAAAGAGGTCATCAACGACCCAACCACAAAGAAAAATATAAAAAAATAAAAATTTTTCTTTGTGGTTGGGTCGTTGATGACCTCTTTCTAGCATATTGGATGTCCACCTAGTGGTCATCCCTTATACACGTGTATATATATATATATAAAACAAATAATAAATGAGTATATGCATATATATGTACAAGTATGTGCATACCTACATCTACCTGTATATGTAGATGCATATCTGGGTACAGGACATTGCAAACAAAACGTAGACAAAAAAAAATAATAACCAGAGTACAGAAAACACACAGGCCACATCGAGAACATTTTCCTTCATTAGCTGCCCCCATTCTAACACAGGCGTTTCGAAGAGTAGGGCAGTACGCATCGTTAAAATGGCTCTTCCCACGGACCACAAATTAAAATTGTATACACAAATTAAACTTGTACCATGGAGGAATATAGATATATATACATATATATACATACATACATATATATATATATATATATATATATATATATATATATATATATATATATATATATATATATATATATATATATATATATATACATATATTTATATATATATATATACACACACACACACATATATATATATATATACATATACATATATATATGTGTATGTATATATATATATATATATATATATATATATATATATATATATATATATATATATATGGATAAGGACGTCACCAACAGCAAACAACATGAAATACAAAAACAAATAAATTCAATATGCAAACAGTGAGAGAAGCAAATGGAAAACAGGACAAATAACATAAAG
>NC_142930.1:88269639-88289639 GCF_046866305.1 Octopus bimaculoides | reverse complement strand
GTATATATATATATATATATATACATGAATATATAGAGACAGAGAGAGAGAAAGAGTGAGAGAAAAGAGAGTGAAGGATAAAAATAGGCTGTGAGACCACAAGGAAGGTTTAATTTCTTATTACGTGCAGTAGTATCACTCACTTACTCATAACATGTGCACTCTTGCTTAATCATGTACATGTACATGCACATACATATGCATACATGCATACATGCATACATACATACATACACAAACATTTGCATAAGCGCATGCACTCCATCTTACTCTGTCTTTCTACTCAATCACACTACACCCCTACACATATGGCATGCACAAACACACACACACACACACACATGCACACCGGAGATGCACACACGTTAATACATACACATACACACTTATACTGCATAACACAAATATAACACCTCTCACCAAAATCTAAAGAAAAAAAAAGCAATTAAAAAAATAATTAAAAATATTTTTTAAAAAATTTAAGAAGTTTTTTTTATATATGCTTATATACCTTTGAAATTCCTTATTGTTATTGTACTGTATATCATAACCACAACTACAACAAGATCTACTACTACTACTACTACTACTACTACTACTACTACTACTACTACTACTACTACTACTACTACTACCACTACTACTACTACTATTACTGCTACTACTACCACTACTTCAGCCATTGATAGTAGTAATCCATCATAGGCCAATTTGTGTGTTGTTGCTAATTCTTTTAATCTTCTGCATGTGTGTATATGTGTGTGTATGTATATATATTACAGATATGTGTGTTTATACACATACATACACATATATGTATATGTATGTATATATGTATATATTCATAAATATATATATGTGTGTATGTACATATATATATGTATATTTATATGTATATATATATATATATATATATATATATATATATATATATATATATATATATATATATACATATATATGTTATATGTGTGTATGTGTATGTGTATTACTATATTAATAACTTTATCACTTATCTTAGATCCTAATTATGATCTTATTCGCAACCCACACATTCACACACACATTCACACACACACCTACACATCACATACCCATGTGTACATCACACAAGTTTATGTAGAAAACATACAACATATATATACAAAAAAAAAATTAATTATTTTCTTAATAGACACAAGAACACGCAAGGCATATATTAAAAGCTTATAAATATCAGACACACACATACATATACATGCATGTATGTATATAAAATGCATAGATTCTTGTTGTCTGACAAAATATGCATGTAGAAAACATATAATTAGAAAATACACACATGCAAACATGCACATTTCATGCATGTATATATAAGAAATATCCACTTAGAACCATGAAAACATACTGAAGATATATATAAGAGATGTATGACACATACATACAACATATTGATATAAAGTACACACATATATGTGTATAAAACAAAACAGATTTTTAAAGAAAATATATACATAAATTTACATATGGTAAACATGTACATACAAACACACACACACACATATGCATACATAGAAGCATACATACATACATACATACATACATACATACATACATACATACATACATACATAATATAGTTTAAGCATTTTCTTGAAAATTTACATTATTGTATTTTTTTTTTTATCACTAAGGTTATAAGAAAGATAAAAATATTGATGATGAATGAAAAAAAATTGTGTATCCAAATTTCTCATTTGTTGTAGAATCTATCAAAGAAATATCTAAATTTCATTGACCATAAAGATTTGTAATATGTGTGTGTGCATGCTATATACATATATGTATATATATATATATATATATATATATATATATATATATATATATATATATATATATATATATATATATATATATAATATACATATACATGTATATGTATTTGTATATATCATATATGTGTTTGTGTGTGTATGTATGTGTACACACACACACAACACACACATACACACACACACACACACACACACACACACACACACACACACACACACGTATATTTCAGATGGGATTATACCTTCACTTAAATTGGCTATCAGTTTATCTAGTATAGATTATGTAATACTCAAAAACAAAACAATACTTATGTGGTTATAGGAAAACCTTAAAACAACTTTCTGAAAAGTACAGCTTCTGTTATTACCACTGACAACAATTTCCTTTTCTAAATTGTTTCTGCAAAACTTCCTACTCATGCTTTCTTTCTTTTAGAACTTCTGTTATTGATATGACTTACTCATGACACCTGGCTGAATACAGGTAAAGCGGTATTATTGTAACATAAGGTAAATTTATATAGCAACCTGTACATCTTACAGGATGGTCCCAACCGGAATGTCTGGGATCAATGACCTGTGACCATCCTGTTTTATTGCTATGTCAAGGAAGTTCAAGACCAAGCAACATATGATTTGGCTGCTGGAGATACAGTGTAGTTTATGTTTATTTCATACTGTAATGGTGCAAAATATAAATTGAGAAAACGGTTCGGGTGTATGTAGCTTCAGGAAACACATTTTGAGGATATCTTTTAGTTTGTTTATTAACTGGCAGTAGGGAGGAGCAGTAAAGAAGAAGAAGAAGAAGAAAGAGAAGAAGAAGAAGAAGAAGAGGAAGAAGAAGGATGCCGACAACAACAACAACAACAGATTCGTATGTTATTTGAAGTTGTTTCCTGATTCTTTGTGCTCATGTTTGCCCCCAAGCTACAAGCAAAGAAACTGTAGTTGTTGGGAGAAAGAACAGAACAAAAATATTTCATTTGGTGTTTTTGGAAGCACCTCTTCTTCAGATTACAAACCAATATATTTTTTTTTATTATATGCATGGACAGTTTAAAAACTTCAGCATCAACTTCTCAAACTTATTCAATTTTTAGAACTTCAATGGTATATCTTTTGGCTAGTACAGAACACCACAACAAGTTACCTGGAATTCTTGATTTTTTTTTTTGTTTTGGCAAATTAAGAAGTATTCCAACTTCTTGATAGTATACTGTTTATATATACTGGCTTATCTTACTTGTTATCCATTATGCATTTACCCCAAGTTGTTCACATGGCATGAGTTATGTTTCAGATATTTGTATTAGGGTGTCGATTCACTGAGATGCAACAGCAGGTGTCCCTTACATTCTTAAAGTACTGTGATTCTGAAAATCTTTCCTTAACATGGAGTTCTGTAATAAAAAGTTTCTTTCAGCATTGGCTTCCATGTTACATAATATGTTACATAATATAGAAGTCAGCAGGAAAATAAATTTCACATCAAAGATTTCCAAAATATTTTCAGGAACATGACACTTCTCTAATGCAGAGTTTTCTTTTGAACACTGATTCTCAGATAAACATCATGTATAATTTAAACATTTTATCATAATGATTTTTTTACAATTAATTAACCATAATGCTAGTCATTTCTTCATGTAACTCTTGTTTGAAATCAACTATACAAGATTTTAAGTTTCTACAATTCCATGTAGTTTTGTTTTCTAAATCTATTTCCACATTCAATAATATAAGTACTATTCATGCAGTCATTTGAACTGTTAAACATAGCTGATAAATCCTCCTTAAATCACATGCTACTATCTTATGAAAGAAAGGACACACTGCATAATGTCATCTGAAATGCCAGAAAAGAAAGGATGGTATGCATTTAAATGTAGGTCTGTTTAATCAGGGATAACATGTTGCTCCACAAAACCAAGTAAAAACCTCCTTGTGGTTGTTCTACCAGTTGGATATAGCACCCCAAAATCTCCCTCAAATAAGAGTGTCTGAGACAAGAAAGAACATGGAAGATCATGAAGTCCTTGACAGGGCCATCTTAGCAAATTATAAGCCTTCAGATGAAGGGATGCTATGGTGCCTACTGTATTTATTGGCAGTAAACCACTACATACATAGATTAGAATTGGGTCCCTAAACTCATGTCAACTAAAGGCAACTGTCTGGTGTACCCATGCTTTAAAACAGCTCTCATTCTAAATATACTATTTTTGAAATAAGAAGGAATTGTTACAATTGGAATACTTGTTGGGCTAGCCTGAGGCTAAAATCACTTGTAAATGACCTTCTCTCTAGTTAAATGATGTGATGTCTAATTTATCTCTGCTTTGTATACTATAGTGAATAATAATCACTCATCTTAAACTTTACAGAAAGTATGCCATACTGTGACATATAATTTGATTATAAAGATTTCTTCAATCTATTAATCATAATATCAATTATTTGCATTTATTGATCGATTCTTATTTGACTCTAAAATATTTAAGTTCTTAAAGTTCTGTAGTTCCTAGACTTTTTATAGATCACTAGATAAGAGATCATGTTTTCTGTCTTCTTTCAAGGAAAGAAGAAATACCATTTTACTTCAACTATTTGAACTGTAATATACTATGGATAACTGTAACTGTTGCAAGAGTAAAAATACTCTACACCCAGCTTTGCATCCCAATATGCAGCAAACTATTGATTCCAAATATGTATCATAAGGCTGGTTTCCCAGATTCTGTGATATATACATTTCTCCACTGGATGGGATGCAGTCCATTGCAGGATTATTCAATTTTGCCAGCTGAGTAGACAGAAACAACATAAAAATGAAGTGTTTTGCTCAAGAACACAACACATCACCCTGTCCCAGAATCAAAACTACAATCTTAAAATCATGAGTGCAACTCCCAAACCACAAAACTACATTCCTCCAAAAACCACTGATTAGTTTCCTGGAGATCTTATAACCAAGTATGTTACAGTTCACAAATGAATGATATAAATGAAAAAGTTTTAGAAGCCAAATCACTTATGAATTACTTAATTAGTTAGTTGTTAGAGAAATGTTCCCCTTCTTTTATCAATGTCTGAGTAAAGATTGAAATTAATATCTAGAAAACACTAACCAAGAATTTTAGTTTCTATGTCACTTTGGTTAAAGTCAAAAAATGAATTCCATGGTGTCTTTTTATTGCAAAAAGTTCATGTGTTTAAAAAATTCTATATTGCAATAGTAAAGATTGATCAGATATTTGAACATTAGAGATGAACTGAATAGTCTCATTAATTTCTAATTCTCCAGTAAAGTTTCATCTCAGAAATATAAATAAATAAAAGTTATTTTTCTGAATTTCTTTATAAACCTCATAAAGATAAGGCTTTTAAGAATCAATTGAATATATTCTTCAGATAGTAGATTCAAGTTAAAGAATTATAAAAATATTTCTTTTTTTATATATATATAATTATTAACTGACACATATTTCATATTTATATGCATTAGTCATCATTGACCAATTTCAATAGATACCATAATGAGGAACAGCTTATTTCTCTAGTTTTACTTGCTTGTTTCTCCATATGTTGACAAACATGCTACCATTCATGGATTTGAGGACTTAGTTTGTCTGGGAATAACTGACAAGTGCATTATAAAGCATAAAATGTTGCACATTGGGCAAATATTGTTAGAACTTTGCATTAGTTGTTTTAAACTTTTGTAGTTCCTTCTTTTCAGTTTGTCACATCTTAGTTTGTTCAGATGCTATGGCACTTTTTAAGAGGCTTCACTAGATAAATCACTCTACAAAAAAGCTTTCTCATGACTCTAGATTGATACTGAAGTTTTTTAAAGAAGCCTTGAAAGCGTTAAGGAAGCCTTTTAACATTTATGCCAAACATTTCTCCCCATCTGACTTGCAAAGAAAAGACATTTTGAAGGGTGTTAGTTATCCATTTTGGGAAAGTGACTAGCCTCATACAGCTTGGTTCTGCATTTGAGATGTAAATGGGAATGATGGGTAATACTATTTAAATGCCTCAACACCTGGGACCTTGTCCTACCAATGAACATATAGTATTTTGTACAAGCGGTTCAGATAATATACTGAGCTTTAAAAATCTTTTTTTTTTTGGCATACTGTTTCATTAGCTTATTAATACTCAGCTTGATTTGGGGACTGAGAAATTTTCTCTCCTAGATGCTTCCACACTCACTATAATCAGAGCTCAAATCCTCAGATACTTAAAGTTGGAAAAACACAATTTACTAAAATCAATAAAGCTAATCATGAATTGATGAATGCATCTGATTAAGAAGAAAAAAAGATTGATTAATATAGGCTATACACTCTATTTATTACACTTGTATGAGAAAAATATTGATTGATTAATTGATTGGTTGATTGATTTATAATAACCTTATATGTATTTAAGTTCATTTTGAGAACTTCTGCCATCACAAAAATTTTGAAATTTCAGTAGGTACTAACCCAGGTCATTTCATCTTAAGTTGACCTTTTCATAAACATTTGTCCCATAGAACCATTGATAAAAGTAAAATCCAGAATTCAAGGACACTCTGTTGTTATATATATTGAGCATACACTATATTTTAATATTTTCAAAAAATAGCTTCTTTTTTTGTAGGGGGAAATATAACATTTCTTAATTGCATTAGCAGTCAGAAACAATTCATTAGTTAAGCATGCGATAGATAACCTTAATCAATGCAATTCACTTTAAAATATTTAAAGTCATGTTTTATTCAAATAACAACACTGTCACTAGTGTGTACAGGTGCGATGCATTTCTATTTATGAATGCAATGTATACATATGTTTCTGCGTGTCTATATTTGTATGCATGTGTCAGTGTGTGCATGTGTGTGGACAATGAATAGATTAGATTTAAAATTTTTGCTGAAGAAGTAACTTTATTTCATGTGAAAGGCCTTGTTTTTAAATGCACTCGCTGTGTTGAATATTTTGCTAGAAATTCAATTAAAGAAGTTCCATGAAATTACTGTTTAGCACTTAATGTAGAATGCAATTAATAATTGTCAGTGTGTAAGAAGAAAATATTGATAAAAATGATATAATATATAAATATATGTGTAGTTTATTCATTGAATACGAAGTGACATTACTGTGGTAATATTTAGAAATTATTGTTTATACAAACTGTTGAGTCTTTCATATTTATACTTCTTTCTTTTAAAAATTAGAGATTCTTTGTGAGAACTTATAAGCAAACCAGAGGAAATATCCACCACCACCACTGTTGCCAAGGCTATTACCACTGCCAACACACCACTGCCACTGCAACAGTTTTCACCGTTGCAGCCACCACCACCATCAACAGAAAATAAGAGTAAAAAAAAGGAATTCTCTGTAGCATTTTCTCAAATATGTTCATACAAGTATATAATTCATCATACAAGTATATAATTCATCATACAAGTATATAATTCATCATACAAGTATATAATTCATCATACAATTGTAATGATGATACTCATATTTTAGATTGTAGCATCTGTATCTTTATCAGGTTGCAGGCAAATGAAAGAACTTTTTAAAAGGAAAATTGAATTGAAATTATGGAACAAAAAGAAAAAAGAAACTATTTTTGAATTCAAGCGAGCTCTCTGTGAATGTACTGCAAATAAAGCTGCTACCAAAATGTTATGATACTTACTTGTCTGAAAAGTTAATATTTTTCTGATGAATATAGAATGAAGTTAAAGGAAATGCTAATTATTTTTTCTCATTTTCTATAATTTCTCATCTTCTGTCTATATTGATGGGATAAAATTAACCTATTTGAACAATTATATATTTACTATATGTTTTTACATCTGGAAACATCTTTCTATCACAGACCCCTGCTCAGATAAGAAATTAGAACATGTCAGTCAGACAAACTGGTTTAAGCACAATTATGAACCTTGACAAGTTATGTAATATTACGACTATTAATTCTTTAGTAGTGCAGCAGCTTACTTATGTTGTGATTGTGTTTCCTTGGC
This sequence comes from Octopus bimaculoides, assembly GCF_046866305.1. Lineage (NCBI taxonomy): Eukaryota > Metazoa > Mollusca > Cephalopoda > Octopoda > Octopodidae > Octopus > Octopus bimaculoides. The sequence continues at coordinate 88,281,788 of NC_142930.1, read as the reverse complement.
ATCTTCAGTTTCTGAAAATAACAAGTTTTTGTTTTTATTATTATAAAAGACACAATAGAAAACACTTTTGTGTGATGGCTCTCAAGCCAGTAGGGTAACTACTAGTAGGGTAACAACTAGTAGGGTAACAACTAGTAGGGTAAAACCAGTTGTTGTTTAATTCCAAGTCCTTCTGAGCAAGCAAAATTATGATGAAAGTAAAGAACTTCAGCTTTTATAAATATATAGATCTAAGCATTAGTTATTAAAGAAATATTACTGACTATTTGTGTCATCTGGATCTTTTGCAATATCTGAAAGGGTATTTCTGAAATTGTGTTCTCTCTGGTTAACACTGACATTTTGGTATTAACGTTGATTTCTAATGTAAGCACAAGGTAAGCTTCAAATCTGGGAGAACCTCCCTTATTCATAGTACTTAACTTTATTTTATTGGTGCAGAAAGAATGAAAGGGATAATTGACTTCATCAGGATTTAAACTTAAAAGTGTAAAAAGTAATTATTAGATACCCCAAAGTATTTTGACTGATGCTCTGCCAATTCTGTCAATTCAATACTCTTATTTTGATGTTAATATTAAATGTATGTAAGGTGGCAAGCTGACAGAATTGTTAGCACACAAGGCAAAATATTGAGCCTCATTTTTGTCTGTCTTTATATTCTGAGTTCAAATTCTGATGAGGTTGACTTTGCTTTACATCCTTTTAGGGTTGATAAAATAAATAACTGTTAAGCACTGGAGTCGATGTAATTGACTTACTTCCTACCCTGAAATTGCTGGTCTTGTGCCAAAATTTGAAATCAATATTAAATGTATATATTGGGATTATTGCAAATTCAAAAAAGATCATGGCAAACCACTTAACCTCTATTTTAAACTGTAAATTAAGTCAGTTGTCATTCATCAGATAACTAATTTCAGTTAAGATACTTATCTTTGAATAGAAGTAAACAGAAATAAATAGTCTCTGTATGGAACTTGAGGAAAATGGAAATTTATTTAGGTCAAAGTCTAGGAATTACCACACAGAAAGAATAAACATAATTTTAAAATGTTTGCCCTTGTGAATATAGACAAACTATTTTCTTCTTCATGGGACTAACAAAAATTACAATTGTATTAGAAAAGACGCATCATTTTATATAAGTATATACAGGAATTAATTGATATTTATCTCATTTACTAATTCTTTCATTTACTATCCTATTATTTGTCTTAAAGATTTTTAATTATGTTTGAAATGATATTTTTATAACTATCTAAGGAAAGACATTTGACTGTATTAAGAATTTCTCTGTTTCAAAATACATATTTTGTAAATATTTATAATTATTTATTTGATTTTTAACAATTAAAGTGATTATACTTAAAATTTTAAATAGAAAATTTGGACCAAACTACTTATATTGATTAATATCCACAAACTTCTTTCTCTGTTGGAAAGTCATTTCAGCTTATGTATCAAATAGTATTTTCTTTTAAACTTAAAATTAATTGAAACTTAATTTCCAAACCAAATGTTTTTATTATACCATTTGCTTATTCTGTCTAGGAATTGTTATTTTTTCAATATTACATTTGAAAATACAAGCCCATAGCAATGCTAAAACATTACAAATTGAAATTTTCATATAAATATCCTTGGGTATTAGAATCCATTTTTAGAAACAAATGCATTGACAGGAAATACAGAATATGAAATATTTACACTCCTACAAGCAGAATAGAAGGCATTTAATTCTATAAAATAAATAAAACCAAAAATTTATTTATTGAAGAATCAGATAATAAAGAGGCATAACTCTTTTCATAAATTTACTTGTGGTTTGAATTTGAGAGCAAAATATATCTTTTAGCCATAAATATCCACATCAAAAATAGTAAATATATCACTTTTATTCCCACAAACAAATGTCAAAATCCTAACAGTAGAAATGAGTTGGCTTTTAATATAATCTTTTAAAATGCAAACAACATTTTGAAATTTCTTAAAATACAACAAAAAAGAAAAAATATTGATGAGAAAATGAACAGAAGAGAACTTTTGATAAATACTGACAGCTTTCATACAGGTAATAGAATTTATATTAATATAAAACAAACCTACCTGAAAAATTTACTGATAGAGAATCCTTCAATTGGGGTAGAAAAGAATTGCTTCTATAAACTTTCTCCAGCATCAATAAACATAAATTGGTTTGCCTTGATGCCAATGTGTCTTAAATACAATAAAGAATAGACAATATTAATAGAAGACTAAGAATTAAATAACATAAAATTTTTAGATTAAGATGAAAACTCTCTCTAACTATCATTTTTATTATGATATATGTAGCTTACAGGTAAATACTGTTTTAGTGAGTTTAGAACTATTGTTGACCAAAATTAATATTTATATATTTATTTTTCAACACAATGCTACAAACTGGGAAGGGCGTTAGGAAGGGCATCCAGCTGTAGAAACTCTGCCAAATCAGACTGGAGCCTGGTGTTGCCATCCGGTTTCACCAGTCCTCAGTCAAATCGTCCAACCCATGCTAGCATGGAAAGCGGACGTTAAACGATGATGATGATGATGATGACGATGAATGTTTATTTCTTGTCTCAAGTGAATATTGTCAACAGCTAACCACCAAAATAGATATTTTAACAGTATTTACTTCTAGCCATCTGTTTTACTTGTCAGAATCACTCTAGGGATAAACTTTATTTTTTGTCTCTCTAGGATGAATTACTGGATTATAGTTCTTAATCTTTTTGATTAGATTAGCCAAAATTGAGCAGACCTAAGTCAAAGACACTCCATCCACAACACCTGACTCATCTTTTTCCAAGTATAATTCATTGGGACTATGTTAATCAACGTGTTCTTCATGACGGTGGCACATATTTTGAGGGAGATTTGTCTACTATCTATGATTAGTCAAGTGACACCACAGAGGCTCCCTTATTGGTGTATAACATACTGTGTTGTTTCAAGCTATGTGTTTTGTAATAAAATTTGGTCCAAATAAATCTACACTTATTAAAGATAACTTAGTAACCTTTTACTTGTATCATTTGGTGTGCCAGGTTATTAAACTTTTATAAATATATTTATTTAGAAGATGGTATGATCTTTGCTAATCATTTCTCATCTTATTTTCCATGTTTGATTGCCAATTCCATTATTTTAAGTAAATAAAAAAAGCCAGTGGATCCTTTAATTTAGTGAGTCATATTTTCTCACTGGAGTTAAGTGTCACTACAGGAAATCTACATAATTATTTTCAACCATTGGTTTGTTCATTTAACGTTTTTCCATGCTAGCATGTGTGTGAATAGAAAGTTATTTGAATCAGAATTTTACTGTTGGATGCTCTTCCTGTCACCAACTCTTTCCAGCTTTTCAAGTAAAGCTTTATTTTATTCAATATTTACACTTTAGTTTTAAACATACATGAAAATTTACTCTGCCCCAAACACAAGCACATTCTGGAGGAAGACTTTCAAAATACTTTGCATTTCATAAGCTTTCATTCTCCAATCCTATGCACATCACCCAGTCATATTCTTTCTTCTGTTTGTTTTGATGGCTCAATAATGTTGACTGTTGCTTTGAACTTGCTGTTTGTACACCATCTTCACCCAACTTCAGATGACCCTAAATGTTCATTTGTCTTACTAGATATAGCAGCCAAATCACCCTCAAATTACACTCATTTTAAAAAGAGAAAGTTACATTTGACATTGTAGTCTTAGATGTGGTGGTCATGACTGGAATACCTTTAATGATAGTTTTTTTTTTTAATTAAGGCTAAACTGGGACCTAAAAAACATTTGGAATTTCAATTTACCTAAGGGTTTTACTTACAATAAATCTCCCAACAGAAAGAAAACAGATATTGAAGCCATAACACCTTATATTTGTTGCCAGTGCAGACCATCACAATTTCTTTTAATTCCAGATTTCAATCCATCATATATATTCATCAACCTATGTATCACAACTATCAAGGGCTGTTGATGCACACCTTGCTCTTGCAAGGTTTAAGGTAATAGATTTTGGACACCACTCTGAAGTAGATGTAACTCATTTTCAACTAAAGCAACTTAAAATAGAATGTATTGTCCAATGCCATGTTGAACTATTCGATCAGGGAATCAGACCCATAACCTTATGAGTGATCATAAGTTCAAAAGGTTAACACTAGCTGTTATTATATTCACACCTTATTATATTGATTTCTTTTAAATAAATACTAAACTAATTTTTGTGCAAAAAATGTAAAGTTGATTAAACCAAGTAATTTGTTTATATTTATTCTGTCAATTCTGGTGGATATATAACAAAGGCTGGCTCTGGATGTTGGAGTTAAAACTAAATGCCTGAATGAATCAAATCAGAGGCTGTGTCATTTCTGTCAAGACAAGTTCCTCATTATTCCTTATATTTCATACTTTTATATTGTAGATGTATTATGATGATACCCAATATTTTGTGATCTATATTATCTGAAAGAGCCAACCTTAAATGATGCCTCTATGTGGTTGTTTGAACTGCCAAAAAGCTTAAAATAACAGCTAAATATTCTTCAAAGGCAAACACATTAAATAATATTGCTCTAAATACGCCTTTCTTGAAATCAAGACAGAGTTGTCATGACTAGAATGCCTTTGATAATGTCTGCTCTGTTAGGACTACTAAACAACAACAGTGTCATTTTAAAGTGTTAATCCTCTGACATAATTTTTCATGTGTTACTTATTATGTGAAAGTTAATCTGTTATTGTCAAAATTACAAGTATGGTGAAAAATAAATGAAATATTCAGGAATATATCCCTTTATTGTCTTCTATACTTTATTTGGTATTTAGTGGTGCTAACTCAGGATCTTTGTTATATTTATTACTGACATTTGCTTTGGTTTTCCTTATTTTTTCCATATCACTTTAATCCTATAAACTTCTTAGTTATTTTTAAATATGAGAAAACATTGACACCTTCACGTCTTCAAAATGTTATTGCTCTTGCTATTTCTTGAATTTTTGGTAATAAATCTATTACTAGCTTTTATTCTAGTTTAATCTTCTTTCTTAATTACTGCTGTACTTTTAAAATTCACTGTAAAATCCAAATATATTTTCAAATTTACTTTTTATATTTCCAGTTTTATTTTATGAAAATCAAGACATTTCAAGTTGAATGCATATTATATGCTGGTTATAGGATCTAAAGTGGATTAAGAAAATAATTCTTCTTTTTGGTACTAGGAATTTTCAATTCACCCAAAAAGATATTATGAAGAAAATATAACTGAAATATTTTCATGACCTGAAAATTCTTTCTTTTCATCTTAGGTGCATCTTTCTTTTTATCATCAGTGTATTATACAAGTTATTTTCAATTTAATTTCTATTCCCTTAGTTGATGAATTTATAAAATTCTCTTAGTTTTTCATTTGGTATCAATTTTCCTATGGTACAATAGATTGGACTTCAAATTTCTACTTTTATTTGTATTTGATTATTCTTCAAGTTGAATTGCAGTGGGAAACTGTTTAAAAATGTTTTTATTCAATTGAGTGGTCAATACTTGTTGGCTTTTAAAGTCATCTATGATGATACAGCACCTTTTTAGTTTTATTTTTCTTTCTAAGTCTGTGTTTCATTGGAAACACAATTTTAGCTTCTTTGAAGAAATTGTACATACTTTCATTTGCTATATTTTACAAGATTATAGTCTCAGAATTTGAGCCAAGAGGAATTTTTTTAGAAGCCTGGTTCCAAAAAATAAGAAAGCTACTCTAAGATGTATGCTAAAATGAAAATTATAAACAGATTTGCAATAGACATAAAGGTTCAATGATCATTGAAAAACAAAATTTTGTTTCATATATAAGAAATATTAGTAGTAAACACACGATCATTAAAACATAGAAAAAAAAAATAATAAAAAGATAAATTAAAAGGGAAGAAAATTCCAACACTCGTCTGCAGTCTAAGCTTCTTCATGCTACCATATACTATCTACAATTTCAGAAGTCTGGTAAAGATGAAGCAGTTTCTTAAAAGAAGCAATTATTCTAAACGAACATTGATAAATATATATTTTGCATTGTTTAATCATTTATTTATTTGTTTTTTGTTTTTGTTTTTTTATTATTAATCAATATATAATAGAAAATAGAAGAAATATTTTAAAAGGAAAATACTATTTATTTGAAAAACAGTTTTGATAAATTCAATTCTAATTTAAACAACAATTAATGTTTATTTTCATATTTCTGACAAATTGGATTAATTTCATATGTTTTAGAAGGTTCTTATTTCTTCTCTTGAAAACTGAATATTCTTAAATGTGAAAACCTATGCATGTATATATTTAAGGACAAAACTATGTTTTAAAAATCAATACATGAGGCACTGGCTTGAGAGGAGTGGCTTAGCAGTAACCAACAAGAACAAAACAACGAGCTTTTCAATTAGTGAGTAAAATGAATATTGTAAAAACTTAAATTACAATCAAAATATTTTTATACAATCTTCCATAATATAATGAACATTGTTTAAAGTTATATGTTTCTGAAATTAATTCAAATGGAAAGTATCTTTCATATCAGTGTTATGACTATGATAACTATTAAGTCATGACTTGTTATAGATATTTACATGGAAAAATGTGTATAGTATATTCCCACATTTATTTGCATGTCTGTAAATGTGTGCATGAGCATGTGTATATTTAAATGTGTAAGTTTCTATTCATGTGTATGTGTGTGTGTTGTTTTTTTGTGCTCACCTCTTTTACCTTCTTTTTGTATATGTCTGTGAGCCAACTATATAGCACTTTTGTTGTTGTGCTGTTTAAGTGTTATTTTCTTACATCAGAATGCTAAATATAATTTGAGTGATGAGGTATTTATGATTATGTAAGATAGAAAGATGTGTTAAGGGAGTAAAAGATGAATCTTTTTCAGATGAGTTGCTTAAAAACAAGTAGGGGATAGAGATAGTGGGTAGTGTTATTAGGTTTATGGCTGTAAGAATAGGGTTTATTGATATTGATAGTTTTAATTGTCGCAGTTGTCAAGGAAAATGTACTGCTGCTTTTTCAGCTGCTGCTAATATTGATGATGGTTGTGATACTGATGATGACAATGACAACAAAATCTGAAGCAAATCATTACAAGAATGCACAACATGTAAAAAATTGTGATGTAGAGATAGAAAGTGCATTTCTAAAGCTCAGTTAAAATCAATAATTCAGAAGACCAGATAGGTTGAAATGAATTTAAGACAAGCAATTGGCACCAGCAGCCTAGAGTAGGTAAATGTGGCCTAACATAGAGATAGCTAAAGCTGTAGCTCCACTCTGACATCATGAGAAAATGAATTAGCTTCTGGTGTTTAAAAAAACAAACAAGCAAACAAACAAACAAACAAAAAAGGCAGCAGGTTTTATTTTGTCTTTCTATTGAAATCGGAAAGCCTAACTGGTCTTTCTGAAATGCATATATGTGTGTGTGTGTGTGTGTATGTATGTATATATATATATATATATATATATATATATATATATATATATATATATACATACATACATACATACATACATATATATATATATATATATATATATATATATATATGTATGTATGTATGTATGTATGTATGTATGTATATGCATGTGTGTATGTTTGTGTGTGTGTATGTATGTTGTATCTGTCTGTGTTGATACACACAGACACACACACACACACATACACACACGTATATCATCATCACCATCATTATCACTTAATGTCCATATCCCATGCTGGCACGGGTTGGATGATTTGATAAGATATGATGTGTTCGTGCCCCAGCATGGAACATGGATGTTAAATGTTGATGATGAGGATGATGATGATGGTGATGATATGTGTGTGTGTGTGTGTGTGTGTGTGTGTGTGTATGTGTGTGTGCATATGTATACATATATGTGGAGTGGGGTTAGTGGTTAATGTGTTACACTCCTGATCATTAGATTGTAGTTACAAGTCTTGGGCTAAGCAATGCATTGTTCTCTTGAGCAAGACACTTCATTTCACATTGTTCCAAAATGAGTAATCCTGCAGGGTTGAGAGTATATATGCTACAGAATCTGGGAAACCAGCCTTAGGAGCCTATGGTTTAGGAACGAACTTTGATCATTTTGATACATATCTTTTACTTGTTTCACTTATTAGACAGTGGCCATACTGGGGACACTGCATTGAATATTTAGTTGAATCAATCAACTCCAGGACTTCTTATTTAAGCCTGATACTTATTCCATTGAATCCTTTTGCTGAACTGCTAAGTTGCAAGGGTGTAAATACACCAACACCCGTTTGTCAAGCAGTGGTGGTAGTGTGGGATGGGACAAACACAGTCACAAAGACATGCACACACACACACACACACACACACACACACACACACACACACACACATACACACACACCTATTTGTGTTTGTAAGTATATATATATATATATATATATGTATGTATGTATGTATGTATGTATGTATATATATATATATATATATATATATATATATATATATATATATGACGAGTTCTTTCAGTTCCCATCTACCAAATCCATTCATAAGGTTTTGATTGGCCTGAGACTATAGTAGAAGACACTTGCCCAAGGTGCCATGCAGTAGGATAGAACTTCGAACCATGTGGTTGGGTAGCAAGCTTCTTATCATGCATCCATGCTTTCACCTGTATATAATTTAAAGTACAAGTTATACTTTTTTTTAAGCAAACATACAATTTCATAGTCTAGATGTGAACAGAACGTAAGTGGTTAAATCACAGGTTTTATAACTTTATGGACAAAAGAAAAACAGCAAGATAATGTAAATAGATGAATGATTTGATCTGATCAAATTGTGTCTTAGATCTCTATTAAAGAAAGACTACCAAACTTTCATATTCTTCTATTCTTTTACTTGATTCAGTCATTTGATTATGGCCATGCTGGAGCACCACCTTTAGTCAAACAAATCAACCCCCAGGACTTAATCTTTGCAAACCTAGTACTTATTCTATCAGACTAACATCAGTTGTCAAGAGATGGTGGGGGACAAACACAGACACAAATAACACACACACACATATATATATACATATATATATATATATATATATATATATATATATATATATAAATATATATATATATATATACACACATACACATACACACACACACACACACACACAAATATATATATATGTATATATATGACAGGCTTCTTTCAGTTTCCATCTATCAAATCCACTCACAAGGCTATGGTTGGCCCAAGGCTATAATAGAAGACACTTGCCCAAGGTGCCATGCAGTGGGACTGAACCCGGAATCATGTGGTTCGGAAGCAGGCTTCTTATCACACCGCCACTCCTGCACCTATATACTCTTTTACTCTTTTACTTGTTTCAGTCATTTGACTGTGGCCATGCTGGAGCACCGCCTTTAGTCAAGCAAATTGACCCCGGGACTTATTCTTTGGAAGCCTAGTACTTATTCTATCGGTCTCTTTTGCCAAACCACTAAGTGACGGGGACATAAGCACACTAGCATCGGTTGTCAAGCAACGCTAGGGGGACAAACACAGACGCACAAACACACACACACACACACATATATATATATATATATATATATATATATATATATATACATATATACGATGGGCTTCTTTCAGTTTCTGTCTACCAAATCCACTCACAAGCCTTTGGTCGGCCCGAGGCTATAGTAGAAGGCACCTGCCCAAGGTGCCACGCAGTGGGACTGAACCTGGAACCATGTGGTTGGTAAGCAAGCTACTTATCACACAGTCACTCCTGCATATATCTTTTAAGTTTTGCTTGTTTTGGTCATTAGACTGCAACAGTGCTGGGGTTTCACCTCAATGGATGTAGTGGAACGTGTAGACCCAAGTATTTATTCTTTATCCAAGCCTCATACTTATCCTATTGGTCTCTTTCCCTGAAGTGCTAAGTTATGGGGATGTAAACAAACCAACACTGGTTGTCAAGCAGTGGTGGGGTACAAACACAAAGACGCACACATAGATACTTACATACATATATAGATAAATACATACATACAGTACATACATACATATATATACATATATATATATATATATATATATATATATATATATATATATATATATATATACACACACATATATATATAGATAAAGGAAATCAAAACGAAGCCAGGACAAGAATCTCAGGTCATTTAGAATATTTAATTAGAGTAAATGTGAATCAAAAAAGAAGTAGAAGTAATTATAGCACTTACACAGCATAAGTAATTTGAACACTTATGCAGCATGCCTATTGGTTTAGATCATAGTGAACTAAACCCCTCATATTCTCTCTCTCTCTCTCTCTCTCTCTCTCTCTCTCTCTCTCTATATATATATATATATATATATATATATGTGCTTCATACTTTTTTGTTGTACACATTTCATGACATCCTGAGCTTACATATGCATATATATATATATATATATATATATATATATATATATATATATATATATATATATATATATATATGTGTATAGATGTAAGTATGTACATATATATATATATATATATATATATATATATATATACACACATCAACTTTAAATAGAGCTCAAAACTGATCCGTTGAAAATACTTTATTACAACAATAATAATAATAATAATAATAATGAAATAGACCTATGTACAAAGATACTATATTCTTTTGCCAAATTTTTGGTGAAAAAAAATATATTTAATATATATATATACATTCATGGGCTTCTTTAAGTTTCTGTCTATGTAATCTACTCATGGGGTTTTTGGTCACTGTGGGGCTATAGTACAAGACACTTGCCCAAAGAGTTATGCAGTGGGACTGAATCCAGAACCATGTGGTTGGAAAGTAAACTTCTTACCACATGGTTATGCTTGCACATGCATATATATATATATATATATATATTTATAAGAAGGGATGGTATTATTAAGATACCATCATGAGAGGCAAGCGAATTATCTTTTAGCTACTTAGCGATGTAGTTTAAGATCAACTTAGCAAAAACCAAAGTCTTAGTAAGTAAGAAAGTAGGAAGGCTGTCAAACCACAATTCCCCTCAGGCATATGACCCTGCTCGATCTGTAGAAAAGGTATGGGTAGAAACTTCATATTATGTACCCGGTGTAAGCTATGGACAGATAAAAGGTGCAGCTATATCAAAGTAAAGTTAACTGGGAAAATAGTTTTTGTGTTAGGCAGATGCACTGGGGCAATAAACACTGAAGATGTACAGAAAACAGATTCCCTCACATGCCAGGGGAGAAACTAGAAGTAGTTAATAGCTTCCACTACCAATGCGACCAAGTCTGTAGTGGGGATGGTTTCTCTGAGAGTGTAGTGACTAGAGTAATAATAGCCTGGGCAAAGTTCAGGGAGCTCCTACATCTGCTGGCAACTAAGAGCCTCTTGCTCAGGATGAAAGGTAGCCTGTATGATCCATGTGTGTGAACTGCCATGCTACACAGCAGTGAAACATGCACCATGAATGCTGAGGACATGCGTAGGCTTGAAAGAAATCAAGCTAGTATGATCAGTGTGCATGCACGAAAGAGTATAAGTGCCCTAAGAGAAAAGTTGGGCATAAGAAACATCAAATTTGGTGTGCAACAAGAGAGAGGACTGTGCTGGTCTGGTCATGTGTTATGTTTGGATGAAGACAGCTGCGTGAGGAAGTGCCATTCCCTAATTGTAGAAGGAACCTGTGGAAGAGGTAGACCCAGGAAGACATGGGATGAGGTAGTGAAGTATGACTTTCGAACATTGGGCTTCACAGAGGCAATGACAGGAGACCTAGACCTTTCGAGATATGCTGTGATTGAGAAGACCCAGCAACTAAAGTGAGATCGCAGCCACGAATGTCTGGCCCAGTTATGAGTACCCCTGATGTGTCAGGCAATATAATATGCTTGAGAAGACCTGCTGAGTCAAGTAAAACCAATATTGTAGCTGTGGCCAGTGCCCCCTGACTGGTTCCCATGCTGGTGGCATATAAAAAGCACCATCCAGACATGGTTGATGCCAGGTCTGCCTGACTGGCTCCTTT
>NC_142930.1:88209639-88264639 GCF_046866305.1 Octopus bimaculoides | reverse complement strand
AATATGAACTTACCTAAGTTTACTAGCATATATTACAACCATTATGAACATATAGGCACAGGAGTGGCTGTGTGGTAAGTAGCTTGCTTACCAACCACATGGTTCTGGGTTCAGTCCCACTGTGTGGCATCTTGGGCAAGTGTCTTCTACTATAGCCTCAGGCCAACCAAAGCCTTGTGAGTGAATTTGGAAGACGGAAACTGAAAGAAGCCCGTCGTATATATGCATATATATATATGTGTGTATGTGTGTGTTTGTGTCTGTGTTTGTCCCCCTAGCATTGCTTGACAACCAATGCTGGTGTGCTTATGTCCCCATCACTTAGTGGTTCGGCAAAAGAGATCGATAAAATAAGTACTAGGCTTCCAAGGAATAAGTCCCGGGGTCAATTTGCTCGACTAAAGGCGGTGCTCCAGTATGGCCACAGTCAAATGACTGAAACAAGTAAAAGAGTAAAAGAGTATTCCTCAACTGATCATTTATTGACCTCTTGTGATCTAAAATCCTAAAACATTCCTTTCTACATTCAAGTTGTATTATTGTATAAGCATATCAGCATTATAATTTGACTTCATTCTAGTTGTTTGCCCATCTATCCCTTTATTCTATTATAAATGTACCAACTCGATTTAAACACTCCCAATCTTCGTTTAGGCAACTACAACATTCTTGCATTTTTAGTTGCAGCCCAAGTTGTAGTTTAGCCAAAAAGTCATCCTAAACATCAAATGTATATACTTATTATCTTACATTATGATATGTATTATTACCTAAAATTCGTGTATATGAATGCTTGTGTGTGTGTGTGTATGAGGGACTATCTATGACTACATGTGTGTATCTGTGCATATAGGCACAGGTGTGGCTGTGTGGTTACCCTCTCCTACTTATAGAAAATAGCATACAATAAGTAAAAGAGATACCTATAGGACGACTTAGTGCAACATGAAAAAGACAAACCCATCAAAGGAACACAATACCATTTCTAGAACATTTCTAGTTACTTCCCAACTTCAATGTTCCAGGTTCAGTCTCGCTGTGTGACACTTTGGGCAAGTGTCTTCTATTATAACCTTGGGCTAACCAAATCTTATGATGGATCTGGTAAATGGAAACTGAAAGAAGCCTGTTGTATATATGCATCTATACATACATACATACATACATACATTACATGCATACATACATACATATATACATACATATATATGTGTGTGTGTTTGTGTCTGTGTTTGCCCTTCACCACCTCTCGACCACCGGTGTAGATGTGTTTATGTCCCTGTGACTCAGCAGTTAGGCAAAAGAGACCAATAAGTACTAGGCTTTAACAAAATATGTCCTGAAGTTAGTTTGTTCAAATAATAGATTCTGTAAGGTGGTGCCCCAGCTTGGCCACAGTCTGATGACTGAAGCAAGTAAAAAATAAAAGAAATGTTTACATTTATAAATGTGCAAATTGTAAATAATACCTTAGCTTTGTAAAGGTGTCAAACCTAGCTGGAAACATAGGTTTGTCGAATGTTAAATACATAACATATGTAATAGCTTACATTTGTGTTTAGAGCAAAATAAACTCCCTCTCATGACTAACATATCTTACTATCATTTGGTGTGTATCTTGGAAGTGATCTAAAGCAAAAACAAATGTTAAAAAAATAATGTTATATTACATTTTCTTATTCGGTCTATGAATTGTTATCTTTTTTTTTTACAATATTAGATTTAAAAATGTAAGCCCATAGCAATATTTCAGATTCACAAATTGAAATTGGTAATATTACATTTCGAAACAAAATATAAATATGCAAAACGTACACATACATGCATGCACACACACACACACACACACACACACACACACACGTGCACACACACACGCACACACATACAAACGTACACACACACATATACAAATATATAAATGCACACAAACACACACACAAACAAATATACAAATGCATGCACACACACACACACACACACACACACACACACAAAATATGCATATACATATGTGTGTGTGTGTAATGAAAGTATTTGTGTCACTTAAAAGTGTTAGACTTACTGAATCCTTTATTTGGTTAATGTTTTATGCATATAAAAACACACCTTTTCAAGTAACCCTCACCCATCCAAACCACATGCATTACACATACATGCACACACACACACACACACACACACACTCACACACACACACACACACACACACACACACACACACACACACACACAACACACACACAAAGTTTAAATTTACAGAAAAAAGATGAAGACAGGTGAAGGAACAACAAGTACATGTATTAGTTTGATGCTCAGGAAGAATGGAAAAACCTTTGACATTTTGAGCCTATGCTCTTCAACAGAAAAGACTGAGAGGTAAAAAAGAGGAAATAAAAATGGAGAGAGAACGAAAAAAATCTGAGAGAGAAAAAATGTGTAAGGATTAATGGTCCTACATGATGAAATGTATGCATGTATGTATGTACAGTTTTAATCCTCAAGCATGAAAAACAGATGTTAAATGATGATGATGATGATGATGATAATGATGATAATAAGTAGTCATCAGAATACATTTATATTCATGAATAATATAATGAAATATTTATTATTATCAAGATTAGCAGGTCACAAGCATATTAAAATATGACATTTCAAATTACTCCTCTTGTTCGAAATAAAGCCTAAAATATTGATTTCAAATTTTGGCACAAGGCCAGCAATTTCAGGGGAGGAGTAAGTCAATTACATCGACTCCAGTGCTTAACTGGTACTTGCTTTATCGACTCTGAAGTGATGAAACGCAAAGTCAACCTCAGCAAAATTTGAACTCTGAATGTGAAGACATACAGAATGCTGTTAAGCATTTTGCCCAGCATACTAATACTTCTGCCAGCTCACTGCCCTGACAAAGCTGAAGATCTTGTCTGTAGAATTTTTAAGTAAATCACAAAACTGTAATAATCATTAAAAATATCAAAAGAAATATAAACTAACAACAGAGACAGGGTAGATTTATAGATTTATATGGACTTATGCTCTTGTTTCTCCATCAGAAAGTTGAACTATGAACTTTTATGCTTCTTTTTACTTATTTCTCTCCATCACCTTCTTTTACTCCCTTCCTCTGTGTCGTCATCTCATTAATATATACCATTCTCATTTTCGCTATTTGTCTCTGATGATGGAATATCCCATGTTAGGGGATACCCCAGAAACATCTGTAACATTTTGAATTTTTTCCAGTAATAAAATTGTATATGACTTGAGACGTTTGCCTTGTCTTAATATTCATTGTCCTCTTTAACAATTATATATCCGCTGCATCGGAAATCTGCAATGGCTCCATAACTACTGTCTCGGCTATAACTTCTGTCTCAGCTATAACCTTGGAGCTCTAGTAATCCATTACAGCACTTACCTAGCATACCAAATCGTTTAGATCACCTGTGAACTAAATTCCCATACTTTGTTTATATATACATATACGTACATACATATATATATATATATATATATATATATATATATATATATATATATATATATATATATATATGTATGTATATGTATGTTTATATACATGTATATATACATATGTACATATATATTTATATACATACACACAAACACACACACATACATATGTATGTATATATAAATATGTATATATAAAGAGTCAGAGAGACACTGAGAATCAAATTTAAATGGTTTAATTAGGTAAACTGAATTGATCCAAAAGTGCTTCCCTTATGAAATACTAAATCTGATTCAACTAAGCTGTAATTAATAACTATCTGAAATGACATTATTAGTCGTGTGTGTGTGTCTGTGTGTGTGCATGTGCATATGTGCATTTGCATGTGTGTGTGTGTATAAGTGTGCACATGTGCACGTGTGCACATATAATGAAAAAATTCTGGTTTTGTGATTAACCTTTTATTTTCAAAAATCATTTTAACCATGATTATTCCATTCCATAAACAACATTGCCATAAGAATTTCCTCAGAGAATTTGTGAACTTATTTACTTGAATTCATAATTACTGAAGAGATTTTATGCAACTTTTAATACAGCTATCATTATAGCAAACTAAATATATTTCTTTATTATATTCAAGGAAATTATTTTACTATTAAAAATTACAGATTAATCTTTTATCATAACAAAACGTATAATTCTTTGGTGTTGGTTATTTGAATTATTAGTTAAAAGAAACCATCATCATCACTACCATCACCGCTACAACTACCACCATCATCATTATCATCATCATCATCATCATCATCATCATCATCATCACCATCATCATCATCATCACCATCATCATCACCATCACCACCATTCTCCTCCTCCTCCTCCTTATCATCATCATCATCTTCGTCACCATCTTTGTTGTCATCATCATGATCATGATCATGATCATCTTCATCATTATCATCCGCATCTTCATCATCCTCATTTTTATTGTTGCTGTCGCCACCATCACTGCTGCTTCCACGGCGACCATCATCATCATCATCATCATCATCATTTAACGTCTGCTTTCCATGCTAGCATGGGCTGGACGATTTGACTGAGGACTGGCGAAACCAGATGGCTACACCAGGCTCCAATCTGATTTGGCAGAGTTTCTACAGCTGGATGCCCTTCCTAATGCCAACCACTCTGAGTGGGTGTTTTATGTGCCACCAGCACAAGGGCCAGTCAGGCGGTACTGGCAACGGCCATGCTCAAATGCTGTATTTTATGTGCCACCCGCACAAGAGCCAGTCCAGGGGCACTGGGAACGATCTCACTCGAAAGTCCTTACACATGCTACGGGCACAAGTGCCAGAAAGGCGACGCTGATCATTATTATTACAATTCAACAGGACAGATACAGTTATAGTATTTATGTTAAAACTTTGAATCCCCCCAACTCAAGGTAGACTTTGCCTATAATCTCTCTGAGGCTGATGGAATAAAGCATCATTCAACTACTGCGGTCAACAGTATTGATTATTCTCCCTTTCCACAAAATTGCTGACCTTGTGCCAAAATCAGAAACTGTTATTGACATTATTTTTAAGGTAGAATAAAGCGGTGAGCTGGTAGAATTGTTAGCACACTGGACGAAATGCTTAGCGGTATTTCACCCATCACTATGTTCTGAGTTCAAATTCCACCGAGGTCAACTTTACCTTTTATCCTTTCAGAGTCGATAAATTAAGTACCAGTTGAGTACTGGGGTCGAATTAATCAACTATCCCCTTCCCCTAAATTTCAGGCCTTGTGCCTATAATAGAAAGGATTAGGTGGCTGACTTCCTTTTGAGTGGGCCTCACAGAGGCAAGGTGGCTGAGTTCCTTTCAAGCGTTGGACCTCATGGAAGCAAAGTGGCTGAGTTCCTTTTGAGTGTTGGGCCTCATGGAGGCAATGACCAAGACATTTGGCATTATGTTGTGCTTGAAAAGAAGACCCATCAAACCAAGCAAAATAACAGTCATGGCAGATACCAGTATCATGCAAGTGGCACCCATGCTGGTGGCATATAAAAGCACCCATTACACTCTCAGAGTGGTTGGCATTTGGAAGGGCATCCAGCCATAGAAGACCATGCCAAATCAGACTGAATCCTGGCACAGCTTTCCAGTGTTCCAGCCCAGTGAAACCATCCAACCCATGCCAGCATGGACAATGGACGTTAAATGATGATGATGATGAATAAAATGGCAGGCTGGTAGAATCAATAATGTGCTGGGCAAAATGCTTAGTAGCATTTCATGTCTTTATGTTCTGAGTTTAAATTCCACTGGGGTCGGTTTTGCCTTTCATCCTTTTGGGGTTGATAAAATAAGTATCAGTTGAGCACCAGGGGTCGATGTGATCAACTAATCCTCTTTCCTGAAATTGCAGGCCTTGTGCCTATAGTAGAAAGTAGAAAGGATTATCAAGGATGAATAAAATGGTGAGCTGGTAAAATCAGTACTGCACTGAGCAAAATGCATAAAAGTGGCATTTCATCTATCTTTACATTCTGAGTTCAAATTTTGCCAAGGTTGTCTTAACCTTTCATTCTTTTGGAGTCAACAGAATAAGTACTAGCTTAGAACTGGGATCAATTACATTGACTTACCTCATCCCCTGAAATTGGCATTGTACCAAAATTTGAATCCATTATTCTTAAGGCAGTGAACTGGCAGAATTGTTAGCACATCGAGCGAAATGCTTAATGTTCTGAGTTCAAATTCTGCTGAGGTCAACTTTGCCTTTCATCCTTTTGGGGTCAATACATTAAGCATCACTGAAACACTGGGGTCGATGAGATCGACTATCCCCTTCCTTTAAGTTTCAGGCCTTGTGCCTATAGCAGTAAGGGTTATTCTTAAAATAGAATCATTTGTGCTTCTGGATAAAATGCTTTGTGCCATTGATCAACATTTACAACAACCTAAACGGCAACAGCTGTGTGGTAAGAAGCTTGCTTCTCAACCATATAGTTCTGGGTTCAGTTCAACTTCATGGCACTTTGGACGAGTGCCTTCTACTATGGCCTCAAGCAGACCAAACCCTTGTGAGTGGATTTGGTAGATGGAAACTGAAAGAAGCCTCTTGAATATATATATATATATATATATATATATATATATATATATGTATGTGTGTGTGTGTGTGTGTGTGTGTGTGTGTATTTATGTATGTGTGTCTGTTTGCTTGACAACCAATGCTAGTGTATTTATGTCTCCACAACTTAGCAGTTTAGCTAAAGAGACCGATAGCATAAGTACTAGGCATACAAAGAATAAGTCCTGGGGTCGATTTCTTTGAAGCAGTGCTCCAGCGTGGCCGCAGAGAAATGACTGAAACAAGTAAAAGAACAAAAGAATAAAATCCAAACAACAACAACAAAAACAACGATGACAACAACAACAACAACAACAACTAGTGTAGAGGTGAAGAAATTCTTCTCCTTTCTCCATTGTATTTCCCATTGTATGTTGCTTGTTATTTACTTTTATATTTCACC
Organism: Octopus bimaculoides; assembly: GCF_046866305.1. Taxonomy (NCBI): domain Eukaryota; kingdom Metazoa; phylum Mollusca; class Cephalopoda; order Octopoda; family Octopodidae; genus Octopus; species Octopus bimaculoides. Next base: position 88,257,626 of record NC_142930.1, on the reverse strand, counting down.
TTAATACTTTCACTTACATCATCATCCTTTGTGGCCAATTGAAAAAAATATCATTGCCGTTGTCATCATCTTTAAGATCATCCTCATCATCATCATCATCATCATCATCATCACTACTACCACCATAACCAGCACCGCTCCACCACTGCTGCCACTGCTACTTCCACTACTGCTGCCACAAGCACCACTGCAGCTGCTACCACCACCACCACCACCACCATCACCACCACCACCACCACCACCACCACCATTGTTATCATTATTGTCATGATCACTATAGTTTCTTATCAATCCACAACCAGCCCACTAAACTTCTAATTAATATCAACAGCCTTGAAATCAGTTTTCTTTGTTCATTATAGTAAGGACAAAGAGAAAGAAAAAATGCATAAAGAAATCCTTTATCTTAATCTTGGAAGATCTTTAAATCAGTTGTATTGATAATCTCATTCAAAAGAGATTTTTGTCAAGCAGTCTATTTTCTGTCAGCCAGTACCACATTGGAATATGGTAAAGTAATCAACTAACTTTTTGTTATATGGAAAATATATTTCTGTTGAAAATTTCTACAGAAAATATATAAATATATAGCAAAGTTCTGTCTTTCTCTCTCCATACACACACATACATACACACACATATTTATTATTCTTATACAAGAATGTTGTTGACAGTGACTTCGAAGTTTCGACAGCTAAGCCATTATTGAACCATAGCCCCAAATTTAATAAATGGGAAACCTTTTCCAGAACACCTTTCCATAAGAACCTAATTACCACTCCACTCAAACCCACACACCCAAAGATGATTTTAACACAACAGAGACCATGCCAAATCAGACTGAATCCTGGCACAGCTTTCCAGCGTTCCAGCCCAGTGAAACCATCCAACCCATGCCAGCATGGACAATGGACGTTAAATGATGATGATGATGAATAAAATGGCAGGCTGGTAGAATCAATAATGTGCTGGGCAAAATGCTTAGTAGCATTTCATGTCTTTATGTTCTGAGTTTAAATTCCACTGGGGTATACATACGCTTACTCACACACACACATACAAATATATTTGTGTGTGTTTATTGCATAATATACTAATACACATAATTTCATTCACAAGGCAGGCCAATGAAACTTTGAAGTCACTGTCAACAATATTCTTCATCATCATCACCATCATCATCATCATCGTCGTCGTTTTACGTCCGCTTTCCATGCTGGCATGGGTTGGACTGTTTGACTGAGGACTGGTGAGCCAAAGGCTGCACCAGGCTCAATTTGATCTGGCAAAGTTCCTACAGCTGGATGCCCTTCCTAACGCCAACCACTCTGAGAGTGTAATGAGTGGTTTTACATGCCACCGGCACGAGGGCCAGTCAGGCAGTTCTGGCAACAACCATGCTCAAAAAGTGTTTTTACATGCTACCTGCATGGGAGCCAGTCCGGCGGCCCTGGCAATGACCTCGCTCGAATATTGTTTTTCACGTGCCGGTGAAGCAATGCTGATATATATATATATGTATATATATGTATATATATATATATATATATATATATATATATATATATATATGTATATATGTATATATATATATATATATATATATATATATATATATATGCAGAATTTAGGTTAGTTGAAATACGCTTGTCACATTTTTCAACTGCTAAAAGGCAAATACATTGCAGTTACTGTGGAGAAAAATCTCTCTTGTGGTAAAAAAAGGTGTGAAAACACCCAGTTTGTTCAGTGTCACTGTCTGTTAGGAATCCCAGACATTGATGTCTTGAGTTTTCACCATCATCACTTGGGATGCAGAGCCAGACTCCATGGCCTCATCTAATTCCTTAATTAAGGCCCCTTCTATTCTAGTCTAATCTAGCTTTGTAATGAGCCCTAATGACTCTTGCTAGTACATGGTTTTTGTCGATGAAAGACACAATTTTGTTTTGCATCTTAAGGTGGGGTTGGGTAATGGGTTTTAGTAAGGGGATGGTGTGGGGTGTTTTTATGTGTGTGTAACCGACTTAGTTATTTTCTTTGTATGGGGAGGGGAGTCCAGGGCTTGGGCCTTTTTCCACTTTTGGGATTTTACCACAGTAAATTCCATTTCTTCATCTGTGTTTTGAGTTATTTCTTGTGTTTTTGCTTGTATTTTTCCTTGAGTTTTTACTTGTGTCTTTTCTTGTCTTTTCCGTTCTTCCACTGCTTTTGCTATCCTTGCCATTTGTTTCTCTTTTCTTCCCATCTTTAGCAGTTCTTTTTGGAGAGGGGCTTCACTCTTCTTTTCTTTAGGTTTGCATTTAGAGCAGACGTGGCCCTTTTCACCGCACTTAAAGCAGTGTGGCCTATGCCCCTCTACTGCGACTCTCACACTCAGCCCCTCCCATATAAATATCCTATTTGGCAACCTTTCTAGGACTTCTAGGGTGGCTTGAACCACAACCTCAAGGGTATGCCCCTTCCAATTTTCAGCCTCTTTTTTCTTCATATGTAAAATAGACATTTTTACTTCCATATCGTAGGTGATGGCTGCTGCTGTCCAAATTACATTGAATCCAGCTGGTATTTTTTCCACAGTGTTTTTTTGCCATTCTTCTTCCTAAATACATTGGAAGCAGAATTATTTCATCGTTTTTTAATGTTCTGGTTGATAATTCCTTCCTTCTACCACAGCCAACGTACACAATTTTGTTCCATATAGGCGCTAGACACCTTTCAATTACTTCATTTTTACATGTTACAACCTTTTTTCTTTTATATTATACATCTTATATACCACCATTCTCACAGCTATATTCTGCACAATTTCTTGCGGAGGGAGCAATTTTTTATCGTTTTTTTTTTTTTACATGATATTCCTATACTTGAACAATTCTGCAATAGTCACCTCTAGCTCTATCATATTACCGCCTATGGTGGTCGAAAGACTTGCTTTTTCCTTGAGTACTTGTTTGACATTATCAGTTTCTTTGCTTGGTACCTTTTTCATTTCTGGGAAATCCTCCTGGGACAGTAAATTGCACTCCATAATGAAATTTCACAGAAAAATAAATTCCTTCAAAAGGAATATACAAATTGACAAAAATATTTTTGCCAAAATTAATGACAAAAAATAATTTTTGCCAAAATTATTTAACACAAATAATATTTTTTAACCCTGCAAAGGGTAAAAAATCAAAGAGTTCAAATCACCAGTTCAAATAATAGTTGTTTCCAACAATATCAAGCATTCCACAATTTTCTGCCCTGCAGGATCAAAATAACAGTTTTCAAATTAACGGCAGTTCAAATTTCAACAAGTACAACAAACAGTGCAATAACAATGAACCATTAGGTAATAACAAATTAAACTCACAAACACACAGCAACCAAAAGGAGATGTACCTAATAGAGGCAACTCTGAATGAACTTAATAAAGCTTTATATATAATTCATAATTCAGTCAACACGTTAACTGATTTGCACCAGAGGATTGCCCAATCAAGGTAAATAATGAAGCATTAGCTCCAAGCAATGTTTAGGTATGAGCAGAATTTAGGTTAGTTGAAATATATTTGTTGCATATTTCAACTGCTAAAAGGCAAATACACTGCAGTTACCGTGGAGAAAAAAAAATCTCTCTTATGGTAAAAAGGTGTGAAAACAACCGGTTCATTCAGTGTCACCATTTGTTAGGAATCCCAGACATCAATGTTTCAAGTTTTTATATATATATACATCATCATCATATATATATATATATATATATATATATATATATATATATATACACGTATATATATAGGTATATATACATGTATATATATATATATATATATATATATATATATATATATATATATATATATATATATATATATGTATATATATATATATATATATATATATATATATATATATATATATATATACACACATATCATGTCCATTGTCCATACTGGCATGGGTTGGACTGTTTGATCAGGGCTCACAAGCTGGAAGGCTGCACCAGACTCCAGTCTGACACACACACACACACACACACACACACACACACACATATATATACATACGCTTACTCACACACACACATACAAATATATTTGTGTGTGTTTATTGCATAATATACTAATACACATAATTTCATTCACAAATTCTTTATTTACCTATTCAGATATGCATGAATTCAAGTACAGAAGGTGTTCCCATGTGCACATAGTATTTTCTGGCATACAAGTCGAATTTTTCATTCTGAAATTTAAAGTCAAAAAGAGATAGGTCGCCTTATACTCCAACATAACTTTGGTGGACCAAAAATTCCATGTGAAATGCAGAGGTATTTGGACAGATTGCGATGATGTGTGAATAGACTACATGTTTACACTATATTCTAAACGGACTTGTATGCTGGAAAATATGGTAAACATATTTTTACCTTCTAATATACTTTATTGAGAAAGAAAAATTTTCTTCAAGCTATCTTAATCACTGATCACTGACATTATGGTTCAATGTAAATCAAATTATTTTACTGATTACATACAATAACTTTACAGGCAGTTAAAAAGTTCCAGTGGCCCAACAAAATGCACTTAGTTCATATGGTAAAATTAGTGATAAGAAAGGCACCCATTTGTAAAATCCATGCCAAAAGAAATTAATGGAACAAACCATGCAATGGAAGTGACTGGTTCTCTCTGTTGCTAATTAGTACTAGATGACACAGTGGAATGGGATAAATGCTGAGATACTATATGTGACTTCTCTAGCCCATGTCACCATGGAAATAAATAAATGTAAACTGATTGTGATGAGAAGGAGAAGGTGGAAGGGGGGGGGGGGGGTAAGAAGAAGAAAAAGATGAGGAGGGGAGGAGAAAGAAAAAGGGGACGAATCAAGAACATGTCTACTGTTCAACTCTTTATATACATGAAATTGTCTAGTAATCCTGCAGATAAGTAAAAGAGCACAGTTAAGTGCATTCACTTGCATGCATGCTCACATACATGCAAGCCAATCACATTGTTTTGAATTAATCATGTGGTTTTTTTTTTTGTAGTTTAGAGATTTTAATTATGTTTTGTTTATTTTTAGAATGACATTGTAGAGTGGGTATGAGATGTTGGATCTGGTCAGTTTTAACATAAAACAAGTAGAACAATTGGGCTGGATTAAAGGCTAGAGGGTTAAGCAGAAATGATTGATCATGGTACTCAACAGCCCTACTAGGTTAACATTAAACTTAACTAATTTAAGAACGATATATATATTGTTAGTAGCAGGCTATGAAGATAGTAAAATATTTTGAGAATGTGTACATGAATTCATATATTTACATTAACTATTTTCTTTTATCAACTAGTTTGGCATAGAGCAGTATTCTTGATCCTTTTAGGAGACTTTGAGATTGATGTCTGAACAAGGAGGTATCCTCAAACCAGAGATCTGATCCAAATGTTTTCAACATAATGAACTTTGCTAAATCTGTTTACGGTAATTAAGCACCAGGCAATGGTGTTAAACTGTGCAAATTATTTAGTCTACCATCTACAGTGGGACATTAACTTAGAACAAACTGAGTTACACATAAAACATAAAGGTTGTCCCACAAATAAAACCAAAGTGAGCATAACTTTTTTATTAACTAACATTTGGTAAAATTGTACATATTGGTAGAGTAACTCTTTCTCTGAGTAACTTTCTTCCTGTTGTTTTTCATTGCAGGCAAATAATGGGTTCCAAGTAGAAGCAGCATGCTTCTATTGAGTTCTTGGAGGAGAATGTACTAAGATGGTTGAAGAGGTTGAAGATTCTGACAGGACATTTATAGATGTGAGTCTTCTTTCAGTCTGGGGATTACAATATGATCATACCTGCCCAGAGTAAGTTAACTTGGCCAACAACGCAGCACTGGAAATTAAAGCAAATATAGTAGCAAACTACAACTGGGGAATAACACCTATAATGCTAATTTTCTTGTGGTTGACCACCTTGTAGCTCTGGTCATCATCAGAATCTATATCCTCAGTCAACACTTGGCAGTTACAATTGACTTCAAGGACACGCTCAAAACTGTGTCATTCTGCATGTTCATGTCAAGCCTAAAATGCACTATGTGTGGACTACTTCCTGGCATTAAGACCTCTAAGCTCAAACTAATTACAACAACTCCAAGACACAGTCCTAGAGATGCAGAATTTATTAAGCATGAAACAGTTAGATTACTTTTAGAGGATATAATTCAGGAAAGCCGTAGTCCCTGGCAAGCTCAATGCTTCATGACATCTAATGGAAAGAAGAAAAAGACTGGTGATTGACTACTCGAACACTATATATATCTACACACAACTGGATGCCTACTATACCCACTGGATCGATGATCTTCTAAATGAAGTAGCATCAAACAAGATTTTCAGCAACATAGACTCTCTGTTGCCATTCATTTCCATTATTACGAATTCGAATTGGGAGCTTGAGTCATAGTGAACCTTTCATTAGTTGATTACACAACCATGGACACTGCCCCTATGGATGATTTGCAGTTACTCTCTTGACAGTGCTTGGTAATCCTGACCATTGGTCTAGGATTCCTCTGCTCAGCATCAATGTAAGAAGCATTGTTGGCTCAGTTGAGCTCTTCTGCTACCTCTTCACAATCCTCCATGCTGCAGTCCCATGAATTTGCCATATCCCTGACAGGTGTGACTGAATGGGCACTATACTTGCCAAAGGGCAACCCATAACTTTGCAGGGCATGGCTGTCACTTCATGATATTTTCTAACTATCTGCATCCCCATATCTATTAATGTAAACCACCAATAAACAATAGTTCCAGTATGTTATATACTTTTGCTTAAATCAAGGGTTCTCAACCATTTTTTACCTATGGACATCTTTGATTACTGTTTTATTCTAGTGGATCTCCATAACCATTCTATGTCTAAAAACTAGTTTCAGAGAAACTTCTTTCAAAATTCCTGTTTTACTTTTCACACATTAATTTGTGTAGGTTGAACTATATAAAAATGTTAGAGAAACAAACCAAGTTGATTCTTGCAGTACATGCCAATACATACATCTAAAGCAAAATTTTTTCAGAGTCCCTTAAAATACTATTGTGGATCCCAGATTTATTATTTTGTTATGTGGACCACCAAAAATCTTATATGGACCCTCAGGGGCCATATGGACCCCAGTTGAGAACAACTGGTTTAAATGAATATATTTTTTTTTTACTCTAGGACAGACTTCCCTAAGCAGACTTATGATCAAAGGCTCTCCAGTAGTGACCACTCCATAGTTTTTATACAGTCATACAAACATTATCTAATATACCCTTTTTTTTTATTTTTGAGACAAGATGGCGTGACTTAAGGGAGTTTTGGTTGCTATATCTACCAAATCAGATGACCACATAAAGACTCCTTTGTTCCATCAAATCCATTTTGTTTAACACCACCCACCTGAAAAGTATTTGTATTTTTAAGTTTTTATGTTTTTTTATCTTTTAAATATTTACTATTTAAACTAAATAATGCTTTTTCGGTTACTTTTGAAATATATGCACATAATATTCAACCCTTCTGACAAATGATGCATACTTAGGCATTCATATATGCATAAACATGCAAGTATGCATACTCTATTGCATACATGCTAGCAATTATTATTCTACTTTGATCTCTGAATAAAAATTGAAATAAGTGTATCATCAGTCTTCAAACTATAATGGAATATAATGCTTCTTTTGCCTTTTAGACTAGTCTGTTTTTAACAACATTATAATGGTGCTAGGAGCTTCACTGACTCTCCATGCTGTACAAACATAAGCATCAACAGCACCATTATATAATTTGCTTACCATTTCTCTGTATATCATTATACATGTTATTAGTTACATGTAAAGATGGTACTATAAAATGGCTATCTATCACACACACACACATATATTATTTTCATTTGCACTATAGTACAAATTATATATGAGTTTATACACACACAGACAGACAGACATACACACACACACAGGTATATATATGTATATATGTATGTATATGAGTGTAAGTGTTTATGTGTTTGTTTTTGTATCCTTAAACAAACGAAAATTATGTGTATTTATACACTCACACATACACACACATTTATATATACACACATTCATATTTAACATGGAATATTCGTAAATATGTAAACATTCATATATTAAGTCTTACTTTTTTTTATTTTAATATCAACTTTTTATGTAACATCATTACACAATATCATAATAAAATACAAACTATTCAAATAAACACACATATTTGTACATATATGTTTGTCTGTGTATGCAAGCATGTGTGCGTGTAGGTGCATGTACTTATGTGAGTATGTGCGTGTGGGCATATGCGTGTTTGTATATATATATATATATATATATATATATATATATATATAAATGGGGAAGAATATTTCTGTTTTTTTACATTTAGCTCATGAATTCCCTCCCATATTAGTGTTGATATTTTGGTCCCTGCTGTCATTGTGACAGGAAGATGTGTTAGGATAGGAAGAGGCACTTAGAATTGCTGGGAGGAGGAAAACAGCTGGGAGGGACTGAGACAGCTGCTTCTACAACAACAGTAGCAGCAACAACACACTGTTTTTCATTTCATTTCTTTTTTTTTTTCTACCACCTACTTTTGTCCTATGCTTTCAACCTTGCTGTCTCTCCCAATTACTGTTTCCTATAAAAAGTCGGTATGATGCTGAGTTCTTAGGAATCATCTGTGCTACTTGGATCGCTGACAGCGAAACAGAAAAGATGAATCTAAGTGGTGATATTGATCTCACTTTGAAATTGTTTAAGGCTTCTGGTAGAAGAGGAAGGAAGAAGACAACGAAACATTTTATTATGTCAAATTCCTGTCATTTCTTTATAGATTTTTGTTTCTCCCAGTTTTTCCAATTAATAAATAATTCGATAGAAGATATATAAATTAAAATAAAAAGCAACGTTTAAAGTGTTCTTACCCTCAAGGCATACTAAAGGTGTTCAGCTTAATACATATCAATGAATGACTAGATTGATAAAATTGATGAATAAATATCATTGATAAAGCGGAAATGTAACTGTTTTTATTAATGAAAAAGAAGTAATAAATAATCTAGTAACTGGGCGAAGAATTTTGAGTGGAGATTAAACAATAAATGGTACTTATAATTAATTAGAATAAACAAACATAGTTGTATTTGAAGGTATTTATATAAATTCTTGGAAAGTTTTCATTGATTGTATTTCAGTCAATTGTTCTGATCAACACACATTTGTTTTTATATTATTTGTTAAAAATGTATTTTCTTTTCTTTTTTTGTGGAGGTCTTTTTCCATTATTTTTTCTTTAGAAGATGAGGGGAAATGGGGTTTGATATTGTTTTTGTGTGTTTTTAATGTTTTATCAACAGTATTATTGAAGAAGGCAAAGGTGAGAGGAAGATGTAAATGTTTTATCATATCTGGTTCAGTTATCTCATGATACTTAGACCAAATCTTGTCAGAGTCAACCTTGATCTTCATAACCTCAGTGATTGTTAACATAAATTCTGAATAAGATAACAAGATAAATTTAGTCAAGTTTTATACTTCGCTGAAAGCTATTACTGGATGTGCAAGCATATACTGAAGTGATAACAACCAAGATTCCTCAATGGTAAGCAGGTAAGATCAATGTAGAGCATGTTCTTTCTTACAACTCATCTCCTTAATGATGCAGAGTTGTAGGTCAAGTAAAAACCAAAATTAGGTGCATGGCATACATTAATGTAAGGTGTTTCCAATTCTCTCCCAGTCCGCTAGTCCAGTTGGTAGAACATCCACACTAGCATTCTATAAAGAAATATTGGTATGTAAGGGTGATGATGTTCTTAGAAAACCTAGGGACTATGAAAACTTTTAGAAATCCATGATTTGACAGTGTTACTGGTGATGGATGTAGCATTACCATTCAGACTATTTAGTATCGGCACTTCGTCGCTTACGACGTCGAGGGTTCCAGTTGATCCGATCAACGGAATAGCCTGCTCGTGAAATTGACGTGCAAGTGGCTGAGCACTCCACAGACACGTGTACCCTTAACGTAGTTCTCGGGGAGATTCAGCGTGATACAGTGGGACAAAGCTGACCCTTTGAATTACAGGTACAACAGAAACAGGAAGTAAGAGAAAGTTGTGGTGAAAGAGTACAGCAGGGTTTGCCACCATCCCCTGCCGGAGCCTCGTGGAACTTCAGGTGTTTTCACTCAATAAACACTGACAATGCCCGGTCTGGGAATCGAAACCGCGATCCTATGACCGCGAGTCCACTGCCCTAACCACTGGGCCATTGCGCCTCCACACCATTCAGAGTAAGCTGTACAAATACAGAAGTGTTCTTTATGAAGTGAAAGGGAAAAGATGAAACAACAAAATTCTTGAAAGATGGGGATTCAATATAAAACCATGAAAATGAGTTACATATCGGTGTTTCCATGGCATTTCCAGGAAAGTTAGAATGATACTAAACTGATGTAGATGATGAATATCAACAATTCTGGTACCATTTCTAGGGTGCCATCTGTGTTGTGATGGACTTTCCAGAGAAGTTAGAATGATACAAAAAATTTAAGTTCAGAATATAAGCAATAGGTGAATCATAGATCATTAGTAAACATACAATTAAGACATTATAACAAACTTAAAAATACATATTCCTAAGATATTTTTAACATCAAATGTCTCAAAACATGTTTACCTGAGCATTTAGATACACTTGTAGACAATTTGAGAATTGGCTAACTGGTATGAGCATGAAATGCCTAAACCCAATCCAACCAGTAATCTTTCATGGTTTATTTCCTTTTTAATTATATCTTGTAATTATTGTGAGCTTTATTATTTATTTCCATGCAAATATTCTTTTATTTGTTTCAGACTGTAGCCATGCTGATGCACCACCTTGAAGGGTTTAGTCTAACAGATTGACCCTAGTACTTATCTTTGTTTTAGCCTGGTACTTCTTCTATTAGTCTCTTTTTGCTGAAACATAAGTTACAGGAACATAAACAAACCAACACTGGTTATCAAGTGATCATTGAGGACAAACACAAGCACAAAGATACACACATAAATGTACATATATATATATATATATATATATATGACAGGCTTCTTTCAGTTTCCATCTACCACATCCACTCACATGTCCTGATTGGTCTGGGGCTATAGCAAAAGATAGTTGCCCAAAGTGCCATGCAATAGGACTGAACCTGGGTTGGGAAGCAAGCTTCTTACCACACAATCACATCCAATTATATATTGTAGAGTGTCTCACACCACTCACTTTTCAACTTTGTAAACTTGTCTTTCATTTTCTACATTTTTGTAATTTCCTTATGAAAGTTTTGTATTTTCTGTATCTCTTTGAGCCCTTGTAGTAAATAAAGAAAATATTATTGTTATTGTGTTGTTGTTGATATTATTATTATTATTTTATGTTTGACTTTGCATTTGTACAAGTTGGCTCCAAGCCTCACCCAGAGACCTCAAGAGCCAACAAGTTAGAAGTTCATGTTGGTGTTATGCCTAGGGTGCTATATATTTGGTTTTGTACACAGTGTTGTTCTAGAGAATGTTTAAGGAACTATAAGAAAATTGTATTTGCTTTAAAATTCAAGATTACATAGACAATATTTTACGTAGGATATGGGCAGTTTCCATGCGCACTATCTTTTGAATTTCTGCCATTTTGGGATGTCCTGGTATCTAAGCTATCATTCCTATGACAACAGGTATTGTTTTAGTCTTCAGGTTCCACATTTTGCTAATTTCTTTTTCAAGATCTTTATACTTGCTCAGTTTTTGGTAGGTCTTGACAGATATGTTTATATTGATTGGGACAGTCATATCAATGAGGAGGCATGATTTTTGTCTGAAGTCTTTCAATATGATGTCTGGCCTATTTGCATCCTTCTTTCTGTCAGCTTGAATGGTGAAGTTCCAGAGGAGTGAAATGTGATCATTTTCAAGCACTGGAAGTGGTTTGTGTTCCCACCAGTTTTTATCATGGAACAAGTCCAGGTTTTTGCAAATTACCCAGTGACTATATTGTGAAGCTTTATCATGCCTATTGAGATACTCTGTAGGCGCAAGAAGACTGCACATGGAAAAACATGATCAATGGTCTCATTTTGTTGTTGACATACATGACATATTGGGGAGCTGCCATTCTTTAATATGTTGGTCTGGTAGTTCCTTATAGGTAGGCATTGATCTTGGGCTGCTATGATAAACCCTTCTGTTTCTGATTTTAAACCAGAAGCCATTAGCCATTGATAGGTAAGGGCTTTGTCAACATCGGCATTATTCGCTCTCTTTGGGTATTTGCCATTGACAGGTTTTGTTTTGTCATTTATCAGTCAGAATATCTAAGGCAGCTGTTTTAGCATGAGTTTTCATATGCTTAGCTTTTTCTGCCCTTGTTTCTAGTACGTCTAATTCTGGAATTTGTTGTATTCAGAATTCACTTAGATATTCCTTTGCCTGTTTTGTTACTGAGTAAGATGCTTTCTTGCTTTCATGTTTTGAGACAAGTTTTAGCATCCAGTCCTCAGAGTTTTTCCGATAGGTGTCTAGGCCAATTGTGGCAATCTTCATTGTTAATGCCAGTTGTAAAAGTCCACGGCCTCCCTCTTTTCTTGGAAGATAAAGTTGATCTATATCTGACAATAGGGTGGTACATTCTATGCATTGTCACCAATTTTTGTATTTTTCTGTCAAGATTACATATTTCAGTAATTGACCAGTTAATGATATTGAAACTGTAAATCACAACTGGTATGGCTAAAGCATTGATTGCTTCGATCCTGTTTCTTGCATTCAGCTCTGTCTTCAGTATTGCTCTCACCCTACGATAACATTCTCTTCTGATCCTTTCCCTCATCACTGAATGCTTGATATTGTCTCCTTCAATTACCCCTAGGTATTTGTATCTCTCTGCTGGTTTTAACTCTTTTATGACATTTTGCTGGTCAAGTAGATGTTTTTGTCATTTTTCCTTTGATAAAGGTAGCTTTTGCACATTTATCAAGGCCAAATTGCATCCTGATGTCATCACTGAATTGTTTAACAACCACTAGTAAGCCCTTGAGTTGTTGGTCATTTTTTACAAATATCCTCCTTCTCCTCCTTCTCCTCTTCCTTCTCCTCCTCCTCCTCCTCCTCTTCCTTCTTCTTCTTAGGGTGATGAGCTGGTTAAATTGTTAGCACACCAGGCAAACTACTTAGTAGCATTTTGTCTGTCTTTGCATTCTGAGTTCAAATGCTGCCAAGGTTGACTTTGCCTTTCATCCTTTCGGAGTCGATAAACTAAGTACCAGTTGCCTGCTGGGGTCAATATAATCAATTTACTTCCTTCCTGAAATTGCTCACCTTGTGCCAAAAATTGGAAATGTTTATTATTATTGTGTTGTTATTATATTATTAGGGAGCATTTCAGTACTATAGAAAATGACATTATTTACATTATTTACATTTGATGGATATTTGTCCTCATCTTGTTTGTTGTTAACACGTTTCGGCTGATATACTCTCCAGCCTTCATCAGGTGTCTTGGGGAAATTTAGAACCTGGGTTCTCATTCCTAAGGTATTTTTCGATGTTGTTATTATTAGTATTATTATTATTATTATTCAGGTCACTGCCTGGAATTGAACTAGGAATATTGGGGTTAGTAGCCCGCACTCTTAGCGACTATGCCATATGCCCGTGGACAATTATGGAGTGAATTTTAGGGCTTATAAATCTAATATTCTTCTATCCTTCCTTAATACCAGTTCCCATATGCTGTTCATATCTGCACTCAGTCTACTTAGGAGGTTGTTGTGTATTCTCTTCTATTGGTTGTTTTACTCGAAGGAGATATGACCAAAAACTGCGTATGCTCCATCCCATGCAGCTGTGGTGGGTTATACAAAGGCGAAACATGCTGCCCCCTCAAAATAAGGGTAGAGGAACATGAGGAGATATTGATAAATCGGGTATAGCTGATCATGTATGGAAAAATGGAGACCACCTCCCCCTGTGGGATGAAGTTAAAATAACAGACAGAGAACACCACTGGAAAATACGAAAACTAAAAGAAGCAGCACATATGCTAGGACATAACAACCTCCTAAGCAGACCAAGTGTAGATATGAACAGCATATGGGAACCAGTATTAAGGAAGGATAGGAGAATATTAGATTTATAAGCCCTAAAATTCACTCCATAATTGCCCGTGGGCATATGGCATAGTGGTTAAGAGCACGGGCTACTAACCCCAAAATTCTGAGTTCGATTCCAGGCAGTGACCTGAATGATAATAATAATAATAATGATATCAAAAAATACCTTAGGAATGAGAACCCAGGTTCAAAATTTCCCCAGGATACCTGAAGAAGGCTGGAGGATATATCACCCGAAACATGTTAACAACAAACAAGATGAGGACAAATATCTGTCAAATGTAAATGATGTAAATAATGTACATAATTCTTCAAATATAGGACTATAGAAAATGACATTTGCTCAAGTTGTCATGCAGCAGGATTGAACCAAAGGCCTGATAGTTGTAAAGTGAATGTCTTAACCATTCAGCCATATTATAATAACTTGTAAGTGGTCATATTAGTAAAGAGAGTACTCAACACATTGTGTAGAATAAATATATTTATTATAATTTAGCTGATAAATATTACTACTTTTGTTGACTTGAAATTTCATATTAAATATAGTATTTTTCAGATGGATGTGATGGAAGAGTGAACTTTCATTCAATTTACATCTGTCTGAAAAATACTCTAATTGATACTGAATTTAAAGTCATGGAAAAGTATTAATGTTTATTTACAGTATTATCATATATATGTATACATATGTATGTATATGTGCAGATGCACATGTATGTATGTATGTATGAGTATATGTATGCATGCATATTAATACCTTGTCGTAGTGAATAAGACCTGCCTGTCACTGCAGAATTGATACTGGTGTTGGTGCCACATAAAAAGCACCCAGTACACTCTGTGGAGTGGTTGGCATGAGGAAGGGCATCCAGCCATAGAAATCATGCCAGAACAGACAATGGAGCCTGGTACAACCCTCCCACCCCCGTCTTACCAGCTCTGATCAAACTGTCAAATTCATGCCAACCTGGAAAGCAGACATTACATGATGATGATGATGATGATGAGGATGATGATGATGATGATGATATCCAAAAATTGAACAGAACAGTGCAATTTGAATTTAAATTGCATAATGCATAACTAGTATTTAGAAATTCATGTGCATTCTTATACTTCAAAAGAGAAAACAGTGAGAACTCATATTATGATCCAAGTTACCTTTCACTGGTTTCCATTGATAAGAAGTGAACTTATAGAAAAAAAAACAAAATAAGAGTGTGTGCTCATAAATTATCTAGTCATGTCATCTTACACATATTTCATCAATAATATCTGTTATATAATGAAAACATTATAAGAAGATTATATCATCAAATCATCAAAGAAAAAGAGATTAACCTTGGGGAAAATGAGACACATAATCACACTTTTCCATAAGCTTGGAGTTGATCCACATAGAGAGAAAATAGTGAAAAGTTTGAAGAGGATAAGAGGTAAATCTTGATTACACTTTCTGAAAATAATAGAAGAGACTTACATCAGGAATAGTTGCCATAGTGAGTTGCAGTAATCAGACAAGTTTTCACACTTGATGATTGTATATAGTGGGAAGTCAGATAAAATAAAAGAGAATTTAGGAGGAGTTTTGTACGTATAAAGTTGGAAGCAACTGTAGTGGTTTTATCAGTAGGAATGCTACATACTCCACCATATCAAATCAGTGGCACATATGATAATTCTGCAGAGTTAGTAGAGACCTTCATTTTCCCAAAGATCAGATGGCCAGACAGTAATCTGTGAGGCAAGCAAGTTATAAGAATGTGCAATGCACAAAGGCCTCCTTTGCCAACTGTTTACTTATCAGAAGTAGTATGTAAACATCTCTGTTTGTGACGGTCAGTTACTTCCAGTTATAAGCAATAGTTTTTAGTTTTGCAACTGTATGGTTGTAAATGACCCATTTGAGTGATCTGATAGCTGTGGGCTTATACTAAATGAGAAATATAGTGGGGGCCATCTAGCAGGGTGGTGTCCCAACATGGCCACAGGCTTTTGGCTGGAACACACACACAAAAAAAAAAGAATAACAACTTAGTTGTCTTGTATGGTTCAGAAGTGACGTATATTTGCTTCTAAGAATAGCCAGCTTAGAACTAAGCATTTACCTGGCTCAAGCTGTCACAGGATTTGATTGTTGTGTGTAGTTGTACAGCAGAAAGATATGAAGTGTACCTGTGATTGAGCTATCTGATAAACTAATGGAGAAAAGTTAGGGTTTGAAGATGAGAAAAAAGGTAATGAATATTTGAAAAGTCAATTTGTTGGTGAAGAATGTGGAACAAGCAGTTTATAATAGTGACAGTGCAATGTCTCTGCCATTGGTGTCTCAAATGGAGCTGACTGAGAGTGAATAGAAGCTGTATGCACTGAAGCTACAATGATGATGACTTCAGAAAGTGGTGGGTTGAGGTAAAGGCCCTTAATGTAGCATAAAGTAGGCAAACAATTTATGATGCTTGAAGGAGTTAGGAGAGCATTGAAGATAGGAAATGTATTTAGAGTCATGAAGAAAAAAAACACCCTGTGATAGAAAAACAAGAAAGAATCCAGTGTTAAAGAATCCAGTGAGATGGGTGAGAAGTGAATTCTATTTAAGTGCAAACATCAGCTTTCTCAAAGAAACTGGAATGTTGAGTATAACTTGGAAAGCAGACATGAGTTGGAGATGGAAGATGAAGCAGTTGTGTCTCAGTGAGTAATAAAATTTGAGATTTGCCTGTTATAAGAAGGTGGTGCCTCAGATTATTGTTTGTACAAAGTTCAAGAATGTGAGTGAACGGATTGATTATAATCTTTATAAATATTGTACAATTTTAACAATTTTTTTGCTTACTTCTTACGTTTGAAGAAACTTTGGAAAAAGAAAATAAACAAAAACATAAATCCTCTGATATTTTTAAATAAAATGTCATGTGTGAAGTATATTTATAAATCTGTTAATTAACTTATTTGTAAATTGAAAGACAGCTTAACACTGAGCTATTAGAGTTGTGGTTTGATTCTGAGAATGAACAGGTAGTAAAATAACTGATGGAAGTCTTTTAGACTTATTACTGAGTTATTGTTGTTGCTCTTGTTATCATCATGATCATCATAATTTTCATCATTATTGCTGCTGTTGTTGTTGTTTCATACTTGATCCTTTCATATTCAAAATTTGGCAAGATATGACAGATTTCAAAGTATAGATTTTCATAATTCTATCACATGAACAAATTCTGTCATTTATGAAACTTTAAAGAAAAAAAAGCGTCTTTTACTTTCTCTTCTTTTTGGCATTCCATCATTACTACTACTACTACTACTACTACTACTACTACTACTACTACTACTACTACTACTACTACTACTACTACTACTACTACTGCATTCCCATTAACTCCTATTATATAAATCAACACAGCCAAGGAAAATGACAGATATTAGCTGAAGATTAGTGTGGAGTAATGGATGAAAAGGCATTGAGGGCATATTTAGATTTAGACACCAACAATGGAACATACTTGTCAGAAATGATGATTGACTTGTTTTGTTTTTTTTAATTTTTTTTTTTTACTTGGAATAACAAGTAAACTAATAAAGATTGAAGATCAGAAATTAATATATAGGCTGTAACTTTAGTGAAGCCAAATGCCGTTTTGATTTTTAAAATCAAATAAATTTTAATAGAAAATAATTTCTTTATTTTAGTTGTTAAAATGGTCATCCTCAAAATAAATAAAAGTAGGATTTTTTTTTTACATGTGTACTTTTTACATTTTTTTTTATTGCTTTTATATTCAAATAGCTTTGCATAGATATATGTGCATATGTGTTTTTATAGCTAGTATAATATGTATATGATTAAGTTTGAGTGTTCTTGTTGTAAAAGTGTTTACTTGTCTACAGATATTATGTAAATCAAAATGTTTTTGAATCAGATTTGATGTCTGAAATTCACACAGTCTATTCACACAGTCAGTGTGTCTGTCTCTCTATTGTTAAGTAGTTTAAGTGAAGAAACTTCAAATTTATGAATGAAAGACAAAAAGTAAATAAATAAAAAAGTAAAATAGAAAAAAAATAAAATAAATTCAGATAAAATAAAACTGAATATGCCCCAAAAGAATAATAAATAAATGCATGAATAGCAAAAACATTTTGCCTTAGTTATTTGATCATTAAGACTTTTTTTTTTTTGCCAGTGCTTTTCCGTGCATATCATCCATTTTATTTTTATTTGTAGCAGCAGAGAGACAGTACTAATCTCATGGACTTGTATAAAACCTTTCCCCATTCAAAGAGTTAACTAATGCTAAATTTGTTAATATTATGCTTAGCAAGTTCAGTTAATGGTAAATATGAATTTTTATAGGTTAATATTTAGTGGCAGCACTAGAAATTTTAGGAGAGAATAGCCTTAAGGAAGATAGATCACATTGAATTATTTAATTCAAACCTCTGATTGAATAAGTAAGGTTAGCAGAAAGAAGACAAGTGTGAGGAATAAGAAAGGGATCTGTCATCTGCATCTCCATTACTGATAATGACTGAGGAATGGTAAATGGAAACTCAATGTAATAGTCTTTACCATTGTTGTAAAGAAGAAGCAAAACTCTAAAATATTACAATTCTGTTTCTTACCTGGAATAGTATTTTTTTTTTTGTACGTGTGTTTGTAACCCTGTAAATCTATTTCTTTTTATAGACTTCTATCTGATCAATTTATAAATCAATTTTTATACCAATTTCCTCTTGAAAGTCAGAAAAATCCAATTTTGATATGCTTCCTTGCAATTTTGAAGCATTTATTAATTTAATTTGAAATGGTCGTCAAATTTTTTTTATTAATACTGTGGATTTACTTTTCCTGTGATTGGATTAAATTGCTTTTGATACACAAGTAAATAAATAATTTTATTGAATTATTAATGTCTGTATGAAAAGAGGTTTATATTGCTTATATTAGATACTTGATCATATATGACAAAAGTTACAGTTGGCCAAGTTAATAGACTACTAGGCTGCTAACTGAGGGAGTTAGTAGTTTTCATCTGTCATAAGCAATAGTTACAATCAAGTCATTTAGCTCTCATTAGCTAAGTCTAAACTAAATAATGATAGATACCACAGAATAATGTAGCATCCCTGTTGCAAACAGTGATAGCATTAAAAAATTGAGAGATCTTTTGGCAGCATGCAGTGTTGAGTTCAATTCCTATTGCAGGCATAGTGGAAGTCACTCAGGTTGAGTTGTTCTAGATGCGTTTTAAGAACACAAAATTTTACTAGTTGATATGTCTTAGGCTTTAAGGCGATGAGCTGATGGAATCATTAACACATTGGACAAAATGCTTAGTGACAATTCATCTCTCTTTATGATCAGAACGCAAATTCCAGCAAGGCTACTTTGCCTTTTTATCCTTTTGAAGTTGATAAAATAAGTACCAGTTGAGTGCTATGGTCGATGTAATCGACTTATCCCCCTCCCCCAAAATTGCTGGCCTTGTGCCAAAATTTGAATCGATATATCATTGACTTTACCATTATTTGAATGTAAAATGAGAGAATTAAAGACAGATGGAGAAAAATAGTATATGTAATTAAATATGTATTGAACTTGAAGTGATCTTTGAACAAATGAGTTGAGGAACTTATTATTTTTGAAAACTGTTAGTTAGTGTATGTAGAGGGCTATGAGTACATATTCATTGGAAAGCTACTGTGAGCTGATAGTACTAGCAAGTGAAAAACTAAAATTTGGTGAATGAACACTTTGAGGTAGTTTGATCAAAACTTTGCATGTTGGACCTTGCACTTAAATTAATGTCTGGAGATATTCTCCCTTGAATATATGCTAGTGAAGGAAAACAGAGGTAATTAAATGAATAATTTTTCTTTCATAAGATAGTCAGATGAAAAGGGGCAGTGCCCAAGACATTAGGCGAAGATCCCAGTTTAAGCATCTAGATTATATTCTAGTACATGATGTTGTGATGCTTTCTTCAGTGCCAAAAGGCTCTTCCTGCAGCTGGATACTACCAAACCATTGGAGAGTCACTCATGAGTTTGGTTTCTAATTTAATCTTTTGTATGAACTGAAATTAAGAATTAGTCAATGGATTCCAAGTAAAATGATTTTAAAACTAATTACTGACCATTGAAACTCATTATGAGATATAAATATACTTGAGGGAGTACTGCTGTAAGTTATCCACAAAATGAATAATAATGGGCAGTTTTATGAAGGCCTTCGAGAAATAATCTTCATTATCATTCAATTGAAATTACATAATATTCTCATTTGTTTTTGTGAATTTATTCTTAATTCTTTACTGCCTTACTGAGTTACACATAAAATTATAACTCAGATGTAAATACAATGAATATTCAAATTTATGATGTTTTAATAAAAATTCATGCTGTTAACTAAATTTGACAGTTGTATTATTTGTGATTTTTATCTAGCAAAATCATCTTGTGATAAACTGAATAACAAGCAATAGGTATCCTATTACAAATGTTTAAGTATTAAATATTTCATTCCTATTCTTTTAGGTTTGGAAAATTTAATAATTTGATTGTAAATAAATCCTTCTCCAATACCAGAATAAAGATATCTACAAATAATCTCTATTTTTTTTTTTTTTGTTTTTGGTGGGGTTATAATAAGAGTGGAAATATAATAGATTTATGTTACCTTTAAAATTATTGTTCAATTCAAAATCAGGATATTTCTGTACAACTATATCTTAAGGCTTATATCTCATACAAAAATATACTTTACAAGAAACCTTAAAAATCTACTCTTGATTTTACTGCTATCCAATAATCACATTATTAAAATACACCTTTTATAGACATACAAATTTAATACCTCACAAATCTTTTAAATTAATTGTCTTTACTTTATGTAAAAAGTAAGGTTTTGATTTCTTGAACAAAAATCAATGATGGTATTGTATTTATAGTGCTGCCCATTTAGCATTGTTGTTCACATTATTTTTTCATTTTCCATTGTACATTCCAAATCAGTTTACATTATCTTTATAAATGAAAAAATTAAAATATAATTCTAAGTATTTGATAAATATATTTTTAAACATAAAATGATTTGCTTTTGTGAAGTTGGTGCTGATCTTAATCAAAGAGAAATGAAAATTATATATTGTAGTATGATTTATAAGAGTTGTATTCTTATAAAGTATCAAACTGGTATCACATGTTACATTTCCCTAAAAGAAAACTTGATATTCTGGTAGTTGGTAGATTTTGGTTGAGTATTGTCTTTTAAATACAATGCTGAAAGGCAAAAATTTGCCTGAATATTGAAAGTTATGTTCATTTCTAATCAATTCACTGTATTTGAATCAATAGCCTCTGCCTGGACAGTAAAGTTTATAGTTTTAAATATTTTTCTTCAAATACATATATAGGAAGAATAGAATAAAATTCACATGATGTATATTTAAACTGATGCTTTCTTTGAGTGTAAATCCTACACTGATCATATAGACATACATATGTATGTGTGTGTGTGTGTGTGTGTGGTCTATTTATTTGCATTTTTTAAAATACAAATAGAATATCTAAATGAAAACATTTGTTTTCTTAAAGCAGCTAATGTTCAACAATCTTGTACTTTTACTTAGTCATTTTTCTTTATTACTTCAGCAAGCACAGAAAAGACTATCCTTTACTGTTGAGATCAGAAAAAGACAAAATATGTCTGGAGTCACCTGCTGTTCTTACTGAACAGTGAATGATAATGATATAAGCATAAGACTTATATCATAATGTTGGTATTATCATAATGTATTTTTCTCATTACACACACACACACATCTA
Organism: Octopus bimaculoides; assembly: GCF_046866305.1. Taxonomy (NCBI): domain Eukaryota; kingdom Metazoa; phylum Mollusca; class Cephalopoda; order Octopoda; family Octopodidae; genus Octopus; species Octopus bimaculoides. The sequence goes on along the minus strand of NC_142930.1, from coordinate 88,235,576 downwards.
TGGTTATCACTAGCCACTGCAAGGATGATTTTCATCTGTTTCTAATGATATTGCATTTTTAAACACAGCTCATCTATAAAAGATACTATTTCTAGATAAACACCACAATAAATTTCACACTGTAATATATTTAGTATGATATAAACATGTGGTTATTTTAATCTAATACTGCTTCTGTTGCATATAACAAATATGTAGGTTTGGCTGTGAGGTGGAGACGCTTGGAGGTGTTTGTTTTCCAACCACATAGCTTGGGCACAGCAGGGCACCTTGAACAAGTGTCTTCTCCTATAGCCTTGGACCAACCAAAGGCTTGTAGACAGAAACTAAAAGAAGCTTGTCATATCAATCTCCATGTTAACACAGACAAAACAGAATACTTAAATCAAGATGCTACAATCAGAACAGTATCAGATACACTGCTCAACTGTGTTGAAGAATTTACTTATCTGTATAGTAAACTCTCTAGCAGGAAAAATGATGTAAACACAAACATTGGTAAAACCCAGGGTGCTACTGACAAGTTGTTTCCAGTGTGAAAATCTAAGCTTTCAGACAACATCAAAAGGATCCTCTTCCAAGCAACTGTTATCGCTGTTCTGTTGTATGGCTACTCAGCATGGACTCTAATCTCAAAACAAGAAAGAAGATTGGATGGCCGCTATACTCACATGCTAAGAGTAGCTTTGAATGTCCAGTATTAGACATCATCAAAGACTGTAGTCAAACTCACAAGGCATTGCTGAAGAGCTAAAGACATAGTTGTCAGTGAAGTTTTTTGTGGGATCTTACACAAGGAAGAGCTAGGAGGAGATGGAAAACCAAGACCTGTATCAAGTACATGTGTGATGACATTAACTACGTCTCTGACCTGTTGAATATGATGAACAATAAAATTGGATGGCAACATGCAAGCAGTATGATGATGATGATGATGATGATGAGGAGGAGGAGGAGGAGGATGATGATGATGATGATGAGGATGATGGTGGTGGTGGTGGTGGTGGTGATGGTGTCTGTCTGTCTGTCTGTACATTTTTGTGTGTGTGTGTCTGTGTGTGGATGTGTGCCTGTGTGTGTGTGTAAAATAATAATGATAATAATTGAGTCTTGCATTGATTTTGACATATGAAGGCCTAAGAACATTTTTGTTCTTATTTTGTTTTAGCTTTGATGTCTGCGTAACTGATGAGAATTTAATCCACCCAGTGATTCACAGACAAACCTGCAAACTGGACACAAGAAAGGATTGTTATACTAAGTGGATGACAAGTTAATTTGAAACATTGTCTTTGCTCTCAGTTGTTTAAGGTACATATATGTGTGTGTATGTGTGTTTGTGTGTGTGTGTTTGTGTGTGCACACGCATGTGTGTATGTGTGTGCATGTGTGTATGCATGTTTGTACCGTCTTGACTCGATACATGTAGTAGTTGTAAATGAGTTTCACCATCATACAAACAACATTATTATTTATTTCCTGTTTTCTGTGAAAACATGTCTGGCCATAAGAAAATATTGCTTTGCATGGAAACAGATAAGGGTTGATGACAGGAAGGGCATCCAACTATAAAAAAATCTGCCTCATTAAATTCCATTTGACTCATGGAAGCATAGAAAAATGGATGTTAAAACAATTCTGACAATGATGACAACGATGTTGATGATGATGTGTATATATACACACACTCATACACATGCACACACACACACACACACACACACACACACACACACACACACACACACATATATATATCACAAAAACCACAATTAGTCATATACACCATACACATGAATGCATATTATACACAAATATATATGGCATGTTAATTTATTCAAGTTCAGTTTCAAGTTTGCTTTGAACAGTTGCTATCATAGTAGAATGTACAGACATTACACACATATATCCAGTATTATAATACGGTAACATAGACCATTAAATATTTTACTGTTTCCTATATAATCCATGTTCGTCTTGTTTGTATACACAAGCATGTTCCTGTGTGGTCTATACTTATAATATGGCTCTGTCTTCCACCTTCATTGCAGTGAGAGAAGACAATGTGCTTTCTACCTTAAGCAATAACCTACCTGGAGTTTTGTTAAGCTTAATTAAATTGAATGCTTTTTATTCATTCGAATGGGGGATCACAAGTGAAACCTCTACATTTATAAAAAATTTTCCTGCTGTCTTTCAGTGACAAAGATTATAAACAACTCTCCAAAACATGTCCAGATTTAGAAACTAAAAACTTCATGTCAAACATTGTGCGAAATTATATTATTGAATGGAATTTGATCATCTACAAGCTCATTTTGAAACTTTCTATCCTCATATATGAAACTAAAACAAACAAGCAAATAAATGGATAAATAAAAACAAAAAAAAAATCACTGTAACTTTATAAAAAAAATAGAGCAGTGAAAAGAAAGAAATAGGAAAACTTAGCTTTCACTCTTTGAGAAATAATGAATGATGTATTCCTTAGGAATTCACTTGTAGGTAGTATTTTAAGAGACTTTCTAATAGTTTTTATGTAAAGAGCTTTGGAAAACTTATACTTATTTGAATCTAAAGCATTACCTTCATTGAATAATCTGTTCATCGTAGTTTTAGTTATAATCCCAATGAAAATGGCTGAATAGCTGAGTTGATTTTCTTCATCTTTGGTATCTATTTTATAAATTTACTCAAAAGATTAAGAACAGAATGTAATTCACTGTCTAACAGGTGAATCAATAAGTGTTCTCTTCTCAAATCAAGTTGAAATTGGTGAAAGATAATAAAATAGTAAATATCTTTTTGGCAGCATGATAAAAGAGCAAATATATCTTTAAGACAGGATTTGAAAGGAGCATCTTTGAGGCAATTAATCTGGGAGGTTTATTAATACAAACTATGTAAAATACTCTGCAGTGTATCAACAAGCAGAATTACCATCAGAATTATCATCATTTCATTAATCCTTTAGTATCTAAACTTGCCATGTCTGGCTCAAATATTCTACCTGTTTTATGTTCAAATCAGCTAGTACTGGCCTGCCACACCTACTCTACAATGTCATTCTAAATTAAGCAATCACATATTAGCAATCATATTATTGAAATCTCAAAGCTACAAGAAAATGCATTCAAAACAATGTGAATGAATAAACATTATATTTGACAGAGTAATCTGAATGCTAAAGTGTTAAAACTGTTTCTAGGTTTACCCATCTTGCACATACATTCATAAAAATTTTTCTGTACTCAGTTGCATAAAAGCATTAAAACTCATCTAACAGATCAATGTAAAAGTCTTCTAGGTTAAAACTACATATATTCATAAATTTGGCTGAAACAAAAGAAGCGAATTAAGTTTTAGATAACAATGCAATGTGATTAGTAATACATTATACTGTGGAACTTGTCTAAATGAACCCTTCTTTGACATACATCGGAATCAGCTGAAAAACAGTTTGAAACAAAGGTTATAGAATGCCTTTGGCAATGCTCTGCAAAGAGTATAGAGAATCATAAAGTTTTTGATAAAGGTGCAGGTGTGGCTATGTGGTAAGAAGCTTGCTTCCCAGCCACATGATTCTAGGTTCAGTTCCACTGCATGGCATGTTGGGTTAGTATTTTCTTGTATAGCCCCTTGGGCTGATCAACTTCTTGTGAGTGGATTTAACAGACAGAAATAGAAAGAAGCTTGTCATATATGTGTGTATGTCTATGTATGCATGTATGTGTGTGTGTGTGTGCACCTTTACATCTGTGTTTGTCCCCCACTACTGTTTGACAACCAGTGTCGGTATGTTTACACCCCATAACTTAGCAGTTCAACAAAAGAGACCAATAAAATAAGTACCAGGCTTAACAAAGAAAATAAAAAAATAAGCAATCAGGTAAATTCATTTGACTAAAATTCTTCAAGGTGACACCCCAGCATGGCCGCAGTCTAATGACTGAAACAAATCAAATATAAAAGATAGGGGAGAATTTCTGAAATACAGAATTTCTGAAATAAAGTAATTTTCTGCCAAATACATGAATACATGAAGAAACAGCAAAACCTGGAAATTCCTACATAATGCAGAAAGGTCGACAGGTATGTTATTCGACATACCTATATTCACTACTCCATTTACTGGAGCTTTTTTAAGAAGCAAAATTATGACAGATCTCCTCAAAATATACAAAAAAATATTAATCTATTGATGCCTTATTTATAGTTTTAGTTTATGTAAAATTAATAAATGAAAAGAAATTAGCCTCCCGGTAATAAAGAAAAAGGGAATTGCATCAAATATAATTAATCAAGCAATACAAGGGAAATTTTTTAAATAGATTAATAGAAATAGGCAGTTTATGAATGATTTGTTGCTAGCCTTTAGCTCACCCTGATGAAAAGCTAAGCAAGGAATTTAGGCTTCTTTCATCAGTTGACACATTAAAGATGAAAACTGCCATTGTTATATTTAGTCATTAGTCTTAAGTATTTAGTGATTTTATGAAAATTCAAGTAAAAGCCTGACTTGTATAACAGCATTGGTAAAGTTATGTTAAAATTTTAGAAGTGTCATGTTAAAATCTCAGGTTATTAAAATATAAAATTTGTTACTAGAATACAGGGCAATGACAGAATTTGTAACACCTGTTATGTTTTGACTGGAATAATGTAGAAAATATGAAATATGATACTGAAACATTCCGGTACTCAATGAGATTGAAAGTTTTTGAAAAGAATATTCTTTAAGAGACATAGAGAAATAAGGAAAATATTTGTTTAAAACAAAGAAAATTAAGTAAATATTTAAAGAGGAAAATGACTTGAGCGCATGTATTATTTTAAAATCCATTGTTATATTTTAATTACTTATTTTAATTACTTATAATTAAAATGTTACAGTCTAACAGCATCATTCTGATTTGTGCAGAAATTTTTCACTTTTATATAAGAGTGACTTTGCAAAACAAAGTTTAATTTAGTTCCACAAGTTTTCAACTGGAAAACAACTTGCTGAAAGGTGCTAATGTAAGATGATTTACTTATGCTGATGTTTTCAATCATTGCATCCAGAATAAAGGGAATCATTAAAAATATTGTTTTGTAATTTAAAATTTAGGCACAATTTCGATAAAAATGTTATTAAATAACATGTCAGCTAAAAGCTAAATGACAAAATTCAATTTACGATATTTATAAGTTTGGTTTTAGTTCTTAGAAATCTTAGCTGTACTTATTCTCTCTTGAGATATGTTTTAGTTGCTGAAATACATAAAGTGTGTTTAGAATATTTTCAATAGAAAGTGTGTTTAATTAATTATTTGTGAAATAAATTGCAATTAAACTTTGTGTACAAAATATACTTAGAGATGTTTTACAGGAGACAGAGATAATTTAGAGCTTAAGCTTTTTTTAACATTTACTACATATTTAGGAAATTCTGTCTAAAGGGTGAGTTTGTGGAGTTGTTAGCTAACTCCTCCTACATCGGTTTATCGATTTTGATGAAACTTGACACGTGAGTAGAACTCATGTCTGGACACCTCATGGCATACTCAGATTGTTGAAAAAGTCAATAATAGGGCCCCTCGAAGGGATCTTTATATATATCTAATATATTTTATTTTAAGAGCCAAGGGAAATAACCCATTCGCCCCTGAAAGGGATCCTTATATATAGCCAAGGGAAGTACACCATTCATTTTTCTAAATTATTTGGTAAAAATGAAATTGAGTATGTTTATTTCTTAGTATTTGAACTGTTAGAGTTATTTTCGCAATTTATCCAGTACAACCCTTAAACAAGTAAATAGCATTTTCCTGAACAATAGATCCACTTATTTCGGTTAGTGACTTATTCATGAATATACCAACACTAGCGTCCCTGAGGGTAATATTCTCTGGGAAGGCACAAAAGCTCTTTTCAGAGTTATTTAATTTGAATTGTTTTTATCTCATATCTGATTTGCCTGTTATTATGTAACATGCTTCATGATTTTAGTATATGTACCCTATTAGCATTTCCTCCTATGTTCTATATACTTTAGGAACACATTAAAGCCCTTTTGGGGGCTACTTTATTTGAATTCTTACTATTGGGTAACTAATTTCATGTTATTACATAACTGACTTTACAATTTGGGTATTAATAACTCATTGGGAATTCCTAAAAGCAAGATCCTGTGTAAGACAGTTCTGTATTCTCTGTAAATAAAAAAAAACCGTTTTAAGGACTACATACTTTGTATTGTTGTTATTGGATTAAAAAAACAATTATGAGAGTGGAACCAAGGGATAATCTCCACTTTCCAGGGAATTACCGGGTACGTCAGCTAGTATACAAATATTTCCTATTACTAGTACGATTTCAGAGATGCCAGTAAAGGAACCAATGCATAAACAAGCAGTTTCAATATACAACAACCTACAAATTATGCTATATAATGTACCAAGTGCTTTCTGGAATGGTAGTGACACAATGTTGACTTATGAATTAACTTATAACTCAGTGCATTCTGATACATTAATGTACCATCTAGTAATACTTCTTTATGTTTTTAGCTTACTGTTTAATATTCAGAAATGTTATTATTACTGGAAGAATTATGTTTTAACAGGAAAATATATCTATTTTATAAAATATTCTGAAGGTAAGCAATGTAATTTCTTCAGATTGTACTAATTATTGATCAATATAAAAATGCAATCTAGTATTTTAAAGATACAAAATCAGTGTATACTTCCATGTATAATTATTTTTCTTATAAGGTTTATAATGTTGAACTCACAAAAAAATGCCCTTCCTAACGCCAACCACTCCGAGAGTGTAGTGGGTGCTTTTACGTGCCACCAGCATGAGGGCCAGTCACACGGTACTGGCAACGGCCATGCTCAAAAAGGTGTTTTTTAAGTGCCACTTGCACGGGAGCCAGTCCAGCAGCACTGGCAATGACCTCGTTCAAATGATTTTCTAATGTGCCGCCAGCACAAGTGCTAGAAGGTAACGCAGGTAACGACTACGCTCAAATGGTGCTATTTACGGGCCACTAGCACGGAAGCCAGACAGCTGCTCTGGCAATTAATATGTTTAACAGTGCTGTTAGTGCTCCACTGGCGCAGGTGCCAGTCATCGAGTATGGTTCAATTACGATTTCTCTTGCCCCAACAGGTCTTCGCAAGTAGAGTTTAGTGTCCAATGAAGGATAGGTTGGCATGGGTACCAGTCGTCAAATTTGGTTCGATTTCGATTTCAGATTTCAAATATCAAATTCCAAATTCCAAATTCACTTGCCTCAACAGGTCTTCGCAAGCAGGGTTTTTAGTGTCCAATGAAGTAAAGATACGAATTAGTGAGCTGGCTACACTTCTGGCAGAGGTCACAGATTATGCCCTCACTTGCCTTGCCGAGTCTTCTCACGTACTGCACTGAATATATTTCACAGATTCCCACCGAAGTTAAGAAATGCTGTGGTAAATTGTCAAAAGATTTCTTGATATATTTCAAAGCTGGTTTCTAACATTATTCCACTCTGTCATATATCATTCATTTGTAACATAGATTCAAACCAGGGGTGTATATCCCAGGTGTGCAAGGTGAGTTGCTGCGCACCCATCAAAAATGGCAAATTATTCATTAATTTAATCATAAATCTGAATGGAAAACTTTTGTTATACTCTTGCTTGAAATTTGGTGGCATTGGGTGTGGTAGCACACCCAATAAAACAACCACCATATGCCTCTGATTCAAACCAATTTAAACATTTCTGCAATATGGCTGCAACAAAGTATCTCAAGGGAGTGTTATGCATACTAAATACACAGTATTTATTTTAGGGAATCAAATAACTTTTTAGGAATGCTGGAAATCTAAAGACAACATGTAAAGGAGATAACTCAACCAAGATCAAGAGACCAAAGATGATTGGAAAATATTGATAAGGCATACGAGAATGGGTCTTGTCATTAAAACTAACTGGTGAAAGCAGCAGATATGTTTAAGCTTTACTAGTCCTCTTCAGTGGAGCATATTCTATTCAGTTAGTATGACTTAGAAGTTATTGAAATGTTATCATTCTTCCTCAGTTGTTTGAACTAGAATACTTGAAATACGTTAGTTGTGATTAGCAGTATGACACTTTAATTTGTATTTTATATTAATTATATATTCTGTCGAACCTATGTCAGCTTGGAAGATGAATGATGATGATGATGATGATTTAATTATAAATTAAAAGTCGATGATGATGTTGATGATGTTGATGATGATGATGATGATGTTGATGATGATGATGATGATGATGGTTATAAATTATTTTAATTTGTTTTTAAATAAAATAATACATGAGAATCTTTCATAATTAATGAACAGCTTGTTACTTCTTGTACCACTAATAATATAGATTCTTTGTTAGTATTTTATAACACCTGCATTGTTTACATAAAACAATTTGTTCATTTCTCACACATTATGACATTACTTGAAAGAAATAACTTTCTTTCTATTTTTTTTTTTTTTTTTAAATTTTTACATGTAGAAAATTTTCTCAGGGATGCCTTCTGCATGAAGAATATTTCAGTAAATGCCGGCCAATATACTTCATGTAGTGAAACAAAAAGAAGTTCTTTTAAAAATGAAATTCAAATTTACAAGCCTGATTTTTGTTAAGTACAATGATGATTCTAGACATGTTAAGGTCTTATTACATCTCCTCAGTGGCTCTCCTGCAACACTAAAGGTGCAAGTGCAGAAACAGAATCTGTTGCTTCTCTCATTTCTCTAGAACAAATAGGGATTTTTCACTGCTTGTTCGTAACTCACACCAGTGGTGGACCTACAATATTGGGGCCTTAAAGCTTAAAATGTTATGGGGGTGGGGCTATACAACCAGAAACAGTAGGATAACACCCAACAAAGGTTAAAGAATTTTCTTGTCCTTGCAAGAACTCCAGCCATGAGGCCCTGATAGCCCAAATGGTGAAGTGGTTCTGTGGAGTCCTTAAAGATGAGTCTGACAGTGAGCCCTTTTTCCACCAGAAACAAGGGGTGGGTAAGCACCAGCATCTTTGTCGACGTGGTTGTTCCATGGCAGATCACCACAATTTTCTTTACAAATATAAGCACTACATTTTAGATTGTGATTCTCAAAGTCAATGGTGTAAACAAATATTTTCCACACTATGCCTTATACTTTTAGAGTTATGGGAGTTGAAAATAAGGGAAGTATTATATACATGCATGATGCAACATAGAATAAAGACATAAAACATAACAAATACCACAGTTGATATAATCTAATATTAATCTTATATTTAAGATATATTGAAAATGACAAAATACTCTTTTTTTCTATTTTTTTATAGCAACGCATTCCTTTACAGTTTTGTCATATGAGAGCTTCCTTGCAATATCATTTCCTAGAGACAATATGCATAAGGAATTTAAGCGCTCTTCAATCATGGTAGACCGAAATTTATTCTTTATAACGGAAAGCTTTGAGAAATTCCTTTCTGCTTCACAGCACCTGGTAGGCATTGACAAGTACAGCTTAAGTACAATGGTAATATTAGGGAACACTCAAATTCCACTGAGGTCGACTTTGCTTTCATCCTTTCGGGGTCGATAAAATAAGTACCAGTTGCATACAGAGGTCGATCTAATCGACTGCACCCCCCCAAAAAAAAATTTCAGACCTTGTGCCTAGAGTAGAAAAGAACATTAAGGAACACTTCAATTAATTGTTGCTCATTAATAAGCTGAAGAATTTCTGTGCAGTGCATTTTAGATGGTGTGTTTTCGTCTGTGTTCTGTGATTTCTTAAGGCGTAAATATTCTTTGAACTGATAACACTCATTTATTAATTTGTGGTCAATATCGTTTTTGTAATGCGATATCATAAGTTTGATACTGTCCTCATCAAATTCATCAGTTCTGACAGAAACTTGAACCTTTTCACAATCTGCTCACATGGCTCCATCCCCTTGCTTAACTGAATTATCAAGCAGCCATAGACGTGATTTAGAATTTCTATCCTAAATTTTTCAGCCCCTTTCAAAGAAGCCCTATCATTTGTTCCATCTGCAAATTTCTTTGTAACAATGCGTTTAGAAACATCAGAATAATTTGAGGTGATATATTCATATAAATTTTTTGCTACTGATTCATAGTGTGCAATCCTCTCAGCTGAATTTTCTCATAGTTCTTTAACAAATGAAAGCAAAGATGCTAGCAGGAGGTAACCTTCAAATACATTAAAACCAGGGTTTGGAGTTTCTTACTTGTTTTGTTAAAACACTCCATAACTTCTTCCCAAACTACTGTTAAAACAGCATATTCCAATTTTACAAACTTATGGTATAAATTCTTTGCATCTCGCTTACATTCAGGCTTCTCTTCCGAGTCTTCAAACATATGTTTGAGAGTTTGTAAAATGTCCCTATATCCATTTTTAATTGCCTGGACTGCTTCATAGTGTGCAGACCCATCTAGTTACACTTTAGTTCTTTAGAGATTGCCCTGTGTGTTTAAAATCCCCCATCTTCGAAGAGATTGAGAGAAGAAAACACAGCTGCTGCAAGCTGTCAAAATAGTCAATAACTTCAGGTACAATAGACACTGCCTTTTACCAATGGCTTGCACATGGTACATAGTATGCATGCCTGCTAATGTTTTTTTTTAAGAAGTGCTTGTAGCTCTTTCTCTGAGCCCTTCATACTGGAAGCATCATCGTACGACTGACCACGGATATTTTGAAGTGAAAGCTTATGCTCCCCGAGAAAGTGTGTTATTTTATTGAACAAGGTCGTGGATGAATGGTTTTCTACTGTGGCAAAAATGCTAAAAATCTCTCACAGGGCTTTCCATTATAACAGTATCGAACCACAATTATCAGCTTATCAACATTTGTCACGTCAGGTGTAGAGTCAACTATAGCTGAGTAGTATTTGGTGTGTAGGTTGTTGATCTGATTCACCACTTCATATTTCATGTTTTCCCATGATTTCTATCAATTTTTCAGACACGGATTTGGATAGGTAAGAAATATTTACTTTTTCATTTTAACATTTCTCTAAATGTTCATGTAAAAATGGGCCAAACTCTGAAATAAGCTGAATGGCCCTCATGAAATTTCCATTGTATGGGGAGCCCCACTTTTCCTCATGATCTCTAAATGCTAAACCTCTTTCACTTAAGAACTTTATAACTGCAACAACTCTTTTTAGTACTTCGAAATAGTACTGCATGTTTTTTTTTTTTGCAACTGTTCCTCAAGTTGCTGATCCACAGGGTTTTTATTTGATTTTCGTGTCAGCCAGCTCAACATCGCCCTTTTATGTTCCATGTTGTTTTCATGCTTTTCTAGAGTTCTGAGTTTATTCGTCCAATCAAAAAACTCACCTGCTCTTTAAGTAAACTAACCAGGATTTCATCACAGGCTGACAATTTTTCAATCTTTTTTTCAAAGTACTTGTTTGAGTAACTTTGATTTTGCTCTTTGTAAATCTTGTTGGATTCAGTATATGCATTATCTGTTTTTTTTTTTTATTTTGAAAAAAGCTGATGTCTTGCATTAAACTGTTTTGCATAAAACCATTATCAATTGTTACAGGCCAGTTTGCTAGGTCACTGTATTCTTCGAAATCACTAATTTTGCTTCCTGTTTCTGCTCTCTCTTTCCTTGAAGTTTTTGACCACTGTGATCATCATCTGCACCAAAAGTGTCAACAGTAGGTTGATTATTGCTAAACAGAGCATTCATGGTTTGTGCCCTATCATTGACTTCACTGGTGCTTTCACAGCTTGTTTCAGTTGCATGTGATGAGATACTTTTACTTGACATTGTAAAATAGTTTGATAGTTTTTGACATTTAGAAATTTCGTTAGATTGCTTTTCCTTGAATTGGCATTTCTGGTATCCACTTAAGTACTTTCTTGAAGACATTGCTATTCCTCTTTGGGCCTAGACCTCTGGGAAAAAATTGGGGTAATATTTTCATTAGCCACAAGACAAAGATCAATCACGATAAGGGGAAGAGGCAGCGATTGTGCTGTTTTCTTATTGGCTGAGAATTTTGAAAATTATCAAACTTTGAACACCTGTAAAATTTTTGCAAATTTTTTCCAGAATAAATGAATAGCAAATTCAGATTCAGTGTTAAAAATTACATCTATTTGATACAATAAAAAAAATTTTTTAAGATAATTGTAAACAGTGACGAAAACCACAAAGATAAACACTATTCTGAAAATATCAAAAAGTAAGAAAAGTCAGGACTAATTAAATGGTGGGCTTGATCAAAACTCTGCCAAATGTTGAAGTATTTTTCTGGGATAGAATAGCTGTCCCACCCTTTGTTATTTTATTGTATTCCACATTCTGAAACACATTCAAGTCGCATTAAAAAGATGAAAATCACTCCCTTATATTGTACCTCTCACAAAATTTTGTTTTTGTTTTTATTTTTGTTTATGAGAAATTATAAAAAATTCAAGAGATTTGGCTGCTATTTCTAGTATGTGGAGAGATCTAGGCTCAATTTCGTGCGCTGGTTGAAAATCACCTAACAAAATTTCTGGGGCTGATACATTCAACTAAAAATTCTTCAAGGCGGTGCCCCAGCATTACTGCAGTCTAAACATTTAACAAGTACAAAGGAAAAAAAAAAAACGAAAAAACAAAATAAATCACCGAGGTGGTTTTGACTCGACTTAAAAAAAATTCTGGGTTCCATACAGTCATCTAAAAATACTACAAGGTAGTGCCCCAGCATGGTCGCAATCTTGGGGTTAGTAACCCATGCTCTTAACCACTACGCCATATGCCCGTGGGCAATTATGGAGTGATATAATTCCCCTCAAATTTAATTTTACTTGAAACAAGGTGCTTCTGTGACAAACTGTTGTTATATGGTACACAAAAAGAAAAACAAGTGATATTTTCTTACCCTTCAATAAAAAATATTCCTTTTATACCTTTTAAATGACTGAAAACGTCTCTTTCTTTTCAAAATTCCAATTTCATTTTTCACACATGCACTTGTGGTGTTTAGCTTTTTCTTCATTGTGAAAATACAATAAAGGAGAGAAAAGAGATTTAAAAAAAAAATAAGAGTTGTCAATGTTTCAGAATGTAAAATACAATAAAATGTTTTCAAACTAGTAAGGAAAAAACATAATGAGATATGAGAAATTACTCATTTTGCTCCAGTTTGCTATTTTGTCTGAAGAAAACAGATCTTAAAAAAAAACATTTGAACATATATGCAATAATTTTAAAGCAAAAAAAAAGTGCTTTTAGCTGTTGAGAGATGTAATTTTATAATTAAAACAAAAATCAAAATCTAAATTTTGGAACATATTTTGTATTTACTTGTTAGGAAGATTTCGAAGACTTACTGAAATAATAAAGCTTAGCAGTGCTAATATGTGTGTGTGTGTGTGTGTGTGTGTGTGTGCATCTTTGTTTTGAAATGGTCAGTTTGTGGTCATCATTGGTCAGTCACGTTGGAAACAGGAATTCAACTAGACAATAAAACTTTTCAGTCTGTTTCTCTATATACATTCATACACACACACATACATTCATATACACACACACGCACATACATACATATATATATATATATATATATATATATATATATATATATATATATATATATACACACACACACACACACACACATCTACATGCATATATATATGTTTTTTACTTTTCTTTGTCACTTCCCTGGCACCATGCTTCTCTTGGAGATGGAACTTGAAAGAGAGAGAATAAAAGTTTTTTTCTGTTTATTTCTTTTTATCGCTATATATATTCACACACACAAACACACAAATGTACATACATTAATACATATGTACATTCATTCATACATTGATGTTTTTTTTTTACTTTTCTTTGTCGTTTCACTGGGGACAGGTGTAGAGACAAAATTTTCTCTCAGTCTATTTCGTTTTATTGGCCCAGTCTGCATGGCAAAATACAAAAAGAAAAATATTGACAGAAAGAAAAAATTAAGTTGACCAGAGGGGCCCCTCAAGTTTTAGGGGCCCTGAAGCTTAAACTTCATTGGTTTTATAGTAGATCTGCCACTGACTCACACACAGAAACTCTAAATATTCTTGATCTCTTTCTCATCACCAAACCCAACCTCTAAGAAGCCATAACTGTTTGCACCTAAAATATTGTCTGACCAATTAATTATCACATGTTAATGTGTTGCTACTCACCACATAATCACATAAAAATCCTCCACTCCCTGGAACTTTTCCTCTTTTAATCATCTGACTGGTCAGCATACTGCCAGTTCTGGACTACCTCTCCCTGGCAGTGTGTGTTTCACCACTGGCCCATGTATGATAGCTAATCCAGTGACTGAAACCATTCCTGTATGTATGTTCCTCCACACCCTCATACACCATAACAACAGTGCCAAATCACCCAAGTGATTCACTCTTAGCTATGTTGTTGTTGGCACTCCATCGCTTACGATGTTGAGGGTTCCAGTTGATCCGATCAACGGAACAGCCTGCTCATGAAATTAACGTGCAAGTGGCTGAGCACTCCACAGACACGTGTACCCTTAACGTTGTTTTCGGGGATATTCAGCGTGACACAGTGTGACAAGGCTGACCCTTTGAATTACAGGCACAACAGAAACAGGAAGTAAGAGTGAGAGAAAGTTGTGGGGAAAGAGTACAGCAGGGTTCGCCACCATCCCCTGCTGGAGCCTCGTGGAGCTTTAAGTGTTTTCGCTCAATAAACACTCACAGTGCCCAGTCTGGGAATCGAAACCGCGATCCTATGACTGCGAGTCCGCTGCCCAAACCACTGAGCCATTGCGCCTCCACACTCTTAGCTATACTGCAGCAGTAAAGGCAATGAATATGATCTTCAGTGCCTGGATAAACTGTCTCCTACTGGTTTTACCCATCACTACAATTTCTACAAGACTATCATCTGAAATACAGATGTTTTTATGCATGACACAACGTAAAAGCTCTCCTGCTCTCCAAGCTGCGACTGATTCTTCTAATCCTTTGTTCAAAGAGTCTCTAATAATTTTGTAGAATCTTCCTCCCCTTCATTGCTTAAACTATGATGGTCCAGTAAGTAGTATACCTTGGAGGAAAGCTCTGAATATACTTACTGTTTTGCAGCCAATTCCACATTGTACACATTATAAAAGGAGCAGGTAATTTGGGCCATTTTGGTAAATTTCAAGGCTTAGCTGAAGGGCTTAAATAACTGCTTTATATATATCACAATTTAATTTGAATAAATTACATGTATATATGTATGAGCATATATGCATGTGTATGAATGTGTCTATGGATATATCTGCATTAATTTTTATATGTCTTTCTTTCTATATATTTATTAGCATAAATATATATGCATATAATTATATGTATATACATATATATATATTACAGTTTTACACTGTTTGTCATTGCTTGCTTCATCAAGTATATTATGTGTGCACTTGTGATAGTTATTGTTTTCAGGGATTGATTATGTAAACAGAAATATACTTTCATGCATTTTATTGAAGTAAAACATGGGTTTTGATGAGTGTTCTGAGAAATCCAATCAACATTACTTGAACAATTCATCTATTTTCATTAGATATATTTTCAGTTTGTTTGTAGCTTAAACGTTATCAGTAGGCCATTTTTTTTTTTTTTGGTCATTATTCAGATAAATGTTGTTAACTTGATAATTAATTGCCAGTTTTTCAGTTTTAATAGAATTCTCTATAATCAACTGATTTCTTAGCATATTTATCAGATGATGACTGATTTTTCTTGTGGTAAAAGTCTTGAGGGATTGTACTGCTGAATTAAACTAGCTCCGTAGCAAATTTATTTATATTTTGGGGAAAAATAATTTAGAAAATTACAGTAAATCAGACTCGTTTATTTTCATTTTTCTGTTCTCAAAGAACAATGAATAGGTTACCACAATTTTGTTTATAACACAAAGCATTTGAATAGTGAAAAAAAAAAAATAGTATACAAATGTATGACTTTATTTTATTACATGTGTCATCAGATATATCTATACATAACATAATGTGTTTTACATTATGATATTAGGCAAATCTTCTTAAAGGAAGATATCTGTTATTAGTATTTCATTCATTTGTTTTTAAGCTAACATAGGTTTGATGAATACATTGTTGGGGCATCATCTTACAACCAGGTATCTTTTGAGCTATTAGGATAGTTTATTTTTTTAGTTAGGAATCTCTTATTCTACATGTCTTCAAAGGCACAAAACCAGGAGTTAATTTTGTTGATAGGAAATGACAATAATTTTACAACTTGTAGCTCAATGATTTTCAGAGAAGTGCATACACACACACGCGCGCACACACACACACACATACACACACGAAAGTCTTCTGCCAGTTTCTGTTTACCAAATTTACTCATAAAACATTGTCAGCCCAGAGTTTTAATAGATGATACTTACTCAAGGTGTCATGCAGTGGGATTGAACCTAAAACCTTGTGGTTGGGAAGTAAACTTTTTTACGACATAACCATGACTATGCCTTAACTTTTCAAGTAGTTTTATTTAATTAAACACATCCTCATATATTTTCACACATGATGTATTTGCATTATAATAGTTGATAAATCTTCTTAAAGGAGAATATTTTTTGTAAGTATTTCATATAAATTAACTTGTAGTGACACTTTAGGAGTACTTAATTGTGTTCTTAAATTTATACAACAGTTTGATTCTCAAAAACTAGATATTTGTTTCAATTTTCTTAATTTCAAGTTATTTCTGAAAACTCTGATGGACAGTCAGGATAGCAATTTTCTTCTTTTTCTGAGACTAAAAACATAAAAACCAAGAAGGTAGCCTCTACATATAGTCACTTGCCCTGCTAGAAATAGCAATCAAATCTCAAATTGAATTCTGTTATCTTAAACCTGGGAGGACATATTGAATAATTGAATCCTGATAAATAAGGTCTAGATAAAAATTGCTAGGATGTTTATAGCTGGAACACTTTTTATCATATAGCTGTTCTATTGCAGCTGGCCTGGAGTTTCAACAACATCAGCTACAATGTAGTTTGTACAATAGTTACTCTTATAATGTTCTTTGAAATATTCATCAAACCATTTTATTTACTTTAAAAATTACTTTATGTTTCTTGGCATAGAAAATTGTGACTTTGCCCAGATTTACATGTTTGATAAATATATCTGCGTTGATACAATGTTGTAATATTAGATGGACATAAATGGTTTTGGTTAATTTTTCTTCATTGTTTACAATTTGTTTCGCCCATTGCTGACAGTTGTATTTTATAGAAACATTCCTGGCTATGAAGCATTAGATCTTTCAATCTTTTTTATCTATCTCATCTGAGTTTATACATACACAGGCACACACACACACACACACACACACACACACACACACACACACACACGCGCGCACACACACACACACACACACACACACAAAACACATACACGCACACACACACACACACAAAAACACACACACACACACACACACACACACACACAAACACACACATAGAGAGGCATATGTACATACGCACACACTGTTTTGATTTGATTAACCAATGACTTACTCTTGTATAAATATGACAGTATAAGCTATTGTTTTCTTGCTGAAGGATACGAGACTGTATATGAACAAAAAAATATATCATTATTATGAATCCTCTAAGAGCAGTGGGGAAACAAGTTTGAACTTATTGCTCTTTGATTTAAAATGTTGTTAATCAAAGGTGAATGCACATCTACTACGTACGCATGCACACATGCACACACACATGCACATACACACACACACATTTACACATATATGCATTCACTGACAAATACATGCACACAAACACACACATACACACATACAATTCATTGTAAGGCATAACCATATAATTACATATTTCATTAAAAAAAAAAAAGCCAAAAGATGTCGCTAACTAGAGCTCTACTCTATACCTCGATGCATTTCCTGTTACTGTTTTGGAAAAGAAAAAAAAATACTGAGTATACATTCTTTGTAGGACAAAGGGGTCTGTGAACAAAATTATAAAATTTTCTTTGTATATTATTTTATGTAAAGATTTTGGTATTGAATTTTTCTTTATGTTAGGAGAGAGACAAGAGATAAAAATGTTTCAAGAGATCAATACACACAAATACACACACATGTACGTGCATATGCACACACACATGTATGTACATATGCATTCATACACGTGTGCATGTGTCTATTCTCTAGTTTATTTCTTTGTACCAGTAAAAATGCAAAAGCATTATTCACATAAACTCCACTGAATGTAACTTAGAACATGGCAAAGATATTATTCCTTTTTGCTGGTTTCATTCAATGGGTTGTGACCGTGCTGGGGTACCACCTGGAAGGGTCTAGTCTAAGGGTTCTCAACCATATTTTATTTATGGACCCCCTTAAATTACTATTTTATTCTGGTGGACCTCTAAGGCCATTTGATGTTTAAAACCTAGTTTAATAGATATTTTTTGTCAAAATTCTTATTCTGTTTTTCACGCATTAACTTTTGTAGGTTGAACTATGTAAAATGTTAGAGAAAGAAACCAAGCTGGTTCCTACAATACATACCAACACATATATCTAAAACAAACTTTTTAGAAGGGCACTTAAAATACTCGTGAATCTCCAATTTACTATTTTATTGTGTGGACCCCCAGAAATCTTATATGGACTCTCAGGGGCCATATGAACCATGGTTGGTGTAGTCAATTAAATAGACCCGAGTACTTATCATCTCTAAAGTCTGGTACTCATTCTATCAGTTTCTTTTTACCAAACTACTAACTTAAGGGAACACATGTTGCCAAGCAGTGAAAGACAGGCAAAGAAACATGCTCAAAGTTTTTGCCAGCCCCACTCCCACGTCCTGGACTAGTGTGGTTAATGTAGTTGATATTCAGTTTGAATTGTTCATATCAACGAAATTAAAGCAGTAAAGAAAGTTTCAAACCCCAACCTTAGAGCTAACTCTAACGAAACAAATTGACCCTAGTATGTATTTTGTTTTGAAAAACCTGGCTCTTTTGCTGAAATGCTAAGTTATGGGAAAGTAAACACACCAACACCAGTTGTCAAATAGTGGTGGAAGACAAACATAGATACAAAAACACATACACACACACATAGATATATATGTGTGTGTGTGTGTGTGTGTGTGTGTGTGTCTGTGCATGCATTTGTAAATATATATATATAGGTGCAAGAGTGGCTGTGCAGTAAGTAGCTTGCTTACCAACCACATGGTCCCTCATTCTGTCCCACTGCATTGCACCTTGGGTAAGTGTTTCGTATTATAGCCTCGGGCTGACCAAAGCCTTGTGAGTGGATTTAGTAGACTCCCATTGTAGATCGCTGACCACGACATTAAAATTTTTTTCTCCTTGTTTTTCTCCTTATTTCTTTCTGTTGAAGAGCGTAGCTAGAAACGTTAAAGACTTTCTCTATTCTCGAGCGTTAAACTAATACATCCTTTTGTTGTTTACACCACCTGTCCTCGTCTGTTGTTGTTTTTTTCGTAAATTCTCCCATATATATGTACTTGACTGGTGTTTTATTATTATTGATCTGAAAAAAATGGAAAGCAAAGTCAACTTCAGCAGGATTTGAACTCAGAATTTAAGGTGTCAGAACAAATACTACAAAGCAATTTTTTATATTCTAATGATTCTGCCACTCTCTATAATGATAATGATGGTGATGATGGTGATGTTGCTTTGCTGCTGATGTTGATGATGATTCTTGTGATGATCAAGAGGAGGAGGATTCTATTTAATGAATGCGAATTGACTAACATACTTCTTTTTAAATTGTACATTAGTTTGGAAATTAAAAATATTGTGTGTAAAATAATAAATAAATAAAACAAGTCCTGAGCCAACAGAAATAATGAGCTGGATGACATTTTCTTGAACAAAAGAAACTCAAAGAGTGGAATGTATAAATCTAAATAAAGCACTTTTAATGACTGAGATGTCATCAGAAATGTGTCTTTTTACAAACATAAGTATTTTATAGTCTGTATAATGTTGCTGTTTTAGAAAGTATGACACACAAAGAGCCTGTGACAGAAATATATTCATGAAGGATAAGGTTGGATGTAATAACAATATACTTTAGAGAAAACATAAGAGCTAAGAACAATAGAAACAAATCATATTTGTTTTAACAGGAGTATTTCTATTCGAACATAGAAAATTTATTTTGTAATGAAATTGCAAGTTATGCAAAATTCACACATACTCTCTCTCTCTCTCTCTCCCCCCCACACACACACACATGTATATTAATTCAGGATGTTAACATTTGGATGTAGATGTCTTTTTTGGATATAAATTTTAAGAGAAACAGAAATTATTCCATGGACATAATTCTTAAAATACAAGAAGTTTTATGTCTTTATGTATAATATTTATGGTTATTCTAAATTTATAAAAGAAAAAAACTAAAACATAGCCCTGTTAAAATAAAAACCTAAATAACTCCAAAACAGTACAATACCATCTCTCTTTGTATATGGGATTATATATGTGAAATTATTACTTAGTAACTTAAAATAGAGGCCAAATAAAACTATTCAATCTTTGCGACAGCCTATAATTGAAACAATCAATTTACTTACTCTTAATGATGCTAATATATTGCAAAACATGACCTTCAATCTACAAACCATAATTTATTTAAGTAATTTCAGAAGTTGATAAAGAGATTTTTTCGAATTATAAAAATATATGAAATATCTTTCTATGAATTTACTTTTTATTTTGTCTGAAGAATTTATGAAAAAAAAAAAAAAAATCATATCTTTTGTAAATCATGTATATGGAATGCGATAAACTGTTATTTGTGTCAATGATAATAGAACCCCATTGTAAGACACTTTTACAGGGAATGAAGTTAATATTGTAAGAATGCAAAATGATTTAAATATAATATAAACATGAATTACTTAAGCTCTATTCTTTATGATACCAGGCTTGGAGATTAAGCTGTAGTATAGATATCAATGAAACTACTAACGTAACCATTTAAAAAATTTCTTCTGAAATTTTCAAGTTCAATTGAATGTTATAAGAGATTTTAGCATTTGACTCAAAATGTTGTAGACACAATTTTTTCACCTCTTGAGTATAGATTTTCTATGATCATTTAGCTGTTTACCTTCTTACTTCATTATTATGAAAGACAATACTGCCTAACCAGCATGTAGTGCAGTATATTACATCTAATTTTCTGTTTTCATTCTCTTTTTAAATATCTGAAGGCTTTGGTGATAATTCCAGTGAAGGAATGAAGAGGATGAGCAACCACAAGAGAGTCTTTATTTCTTGGCTATTTGGATAACAAAACATAATAAATTGCTGATCCATTAATATCTGTAAATTTATTCTCAAGTATATTAATGTTTTAATAAACTTTAGAATAAATTTATAGATATTAAACACAGATATACACAAGTTGTCTTTTACAAAGTTATTTTGTGAACAGAAAAACAGGGATCGAGGGGACTGGTTTCAATACATGTTTGGATCTCATCTGGAAAAGTGTACCCTCATTGAAAACATTATATATATAGTCACTATTATCAAAGACTTCAGTAAATTGAATAAGCTGATTTGCATAAATAACATTTTCTTGGCAGCTAATTCAACAATTGAATTGTTTACATGTTATTGTTTTAACGCTATGATCTATTTTGCTGTCTACTCTGCTTTCAAGTTTTTGGACTAGTCCCCTAGTTCCTTTCTCATCCTTCTTTTTCTTCTCAGCAGATATTAAGCAACAGGTGTTCATGCCTGTTGATACAGACCTACATTCAAGAGCATTCAAGTTACAATCATCTTATCTTTTATATTACCATGTACTTTGGAATGACCTTATCCATTGTGTCCTGTTTTTTTTAAAGAAGACAAATACAGGCTCATCTTTAGGTGTTCATGGGCTCCATAGAAATATTATGAAATTGGTTCCCATCTAAGTAGATTCATGGGATTCTTTAGTTTCTGGGTCCAGTACTGCAGTACACATAACATTTACCTTAATATGGTACTGAGCAGGGTGTGGTTCTAGAGCGATTTAGCTATCATTTCTAGCAGATCAAATGACCCGTATAGAAGCTCCTTCATACATTGCCAGCTCGTGTGATTCACAAACTTGCATTTCTTTTCTTTCTTTTTTTTTTTTTGCTTCATTTGTATAACTTTGAGGGCCAAGTGTTAAATCAAGATCTAGTTAGGTGATATAGGATTTCCACAAAAGTTAAATTTTGCTCACTTATGATATTTGCTTGTGAATTCAGAGATATATTATATTAACCCCCTACATTCCTCTTCCTTGATTTCATCTTCATCTTTTTCACCCACCACCATCATGAACTAGATATTACTAACTATTCTTCCATAATGATTTTTGGCATGAAGCCAGCAATTTGAGAGGAGGGTATTAGTTGACACCACTAACTCCAGTACTTGACTAGTACTTTACTTTATCAATAGCAAAAGATGAAAAACCATGTTGACCTTAGCTGGATTTGAACACAGAATGTAAAGAGCCAGAAACTCTTCCCTAATAATAATGGTATTAATAATCAACCAGGTACAAGAATGATATTCAATTCATCCAAAATATTACTGGGATTAACTTTGCTAACCCAAAAAGGATGAAAGGTGAAATTGATCCGTTAACCTATGCAAGATTTGACTGCAGAAACATAATACATATTAAGTACTGTGAAGCATTCCATCAAAAAAATTTATTGTTTACACCATATTATATGCCTTGGAAAAAAAAAATACAACAATAATGATACCCCATGAATTTAGTAAAGATTTTAGTTTGTTTTTTGTTGCCATTACATAATCACATTTTGCTGGCAATATACTTTGATAAATCTGTTAGTTTTGCAATTTACATAATAAATAAGAGTTATTGCTTCTATGCCAGAGCTAAATTATTATCTGTTTATATTCAGTGGCAAACCAATCAATCATATAAGAGTAAAGATGAATATTTTGTCATGTAACTCCTAAGATTTTGAGAAATTGAGAGATAAATGTAAGCAGTGTTGCAGAAATAATTATTAAAGAATGTTATCATAGTTAATGGAGATTCATTTGGCTATTATGATGAGTTAATTACATGAGATCAATTTAACATCTATTTGTACTGGTGGCTAAAACAATAATAATGCACTATAAAGATGCATGACTGGTAAGACCATTTTGGTTAAGTGAACTGCCTTACTGGTATGAAATATTGAAAGTAACTACTTTTAGTAGAGCTTCTACTTTTAACACATCTTTATAACTAGAGATGGCTTCTACATTTCCATTCAACCCATTAGAAATAGCAGCCTTATGTCTGTCATTATTCAGTTTTATTTCAAGATTTCTTGCCAATAGAGAAAGAGTTGGTTTCTAACCTAGACCCAAGGCTCCTTCATTGGAATTTCAACAACACCAACAGTGTATTCTTGTATGTATGCATATGTGCAGATTTGTATGTTTTGTTTTATGTATGTATTCTCATGCATATAGTTGCATATCGAGACATGCTCATATATATTTAAACAATAAACTTCCAGAAAGTTTTACAGATTTTTACAGTTCCAGCAATGGATTGGATCTATTGTCTTTGAATCAGCTTTCTCCTTTCTGGTTTTGAGAAACCTAATTTCTCAAGATTGGTATTTAGGCAGTGTGTTGCATATCCCAGTGCCCCAGTAATTACAGGTATAAACCTGAACTTGTAATCTAGATAGAGTAACTGCAGACTTCTCAATAGTTCAGTGCAAGTATTCTCTTTTTCACTGATCTTCAACTTTATGTTAACATCCGCTGGGCAGCTAATTTCTGCAACTGTGAAATTTCTCTTCTCTATTCCAAATCATTATGTCAGGTCTATTGTGTTTACATTTTATTGAAGTTTTCACCAGTATTCCTTTTTATTATGAGTGGCTATGGCTTCCACCATTCTGTAGGTTCTTATTTCTTTGTCCTCAGGGTTATCCTTTCGATGGATCTAGTTATACATTAGCTACAACATCATGTCTCTTCAGTAGATAATACCATGATGACATTTTCAGACGACTGTTTATGATGTGGGTGATATCTTTGGTGTTAACTCCACAAAGCCTGCATCGGTTGTCACATTTTACTGCTTTTCCAGCATCTCTGTTGCTTTTGTGCAAGGTATGTATGTATGTATGTATGTATGTATGTATGTATGTATGTGTGTATATATATATGTATGTATGTATGTATATATGTATGTATGTATGCATGCATGTCTGTCTGTCTGTCTGCATGTATGTATGTAGTATGCATGCATGCATTCATGTATGTATGTATGTATGTATGTATGTATGTGTGTGTGAATGTATGTATGTGTGTTCTTTGTTTCCAATTTTCTGTGAAAACATGTCTGATCATGTAGAAATATTACCTTGCTTGGAAACAGATGATACTTGGCAACAGGAAGAGCATCTGACCATAGAAAATCAGCGTCAAAAAGTTCTGTTTGGCTCATGTGCAGACTCTAAGTTTTTTAAAACAATGTTGTTTTGGTGCTATGAATAAATGTCAAGGCCCTCTTTTTGGGGTATATGAGGAAGGATAAGTCTACCTATCCCTCATCAGCTTTTTGGTGCTATTTTCAGAACTAATTCTATTGTAAGTAATCAGACCACAGTTCCTACTTTGAGGACAATAACATCTCAATATACTGCCTACAACTACAACTGCTCTTCTGTGGTGCCTGCTACTTGTCATGGGTTATTCATGAAAAAGGATACACAATAAAGGATCACTACTGGGCAATTCTGCAGTCTGCGCCTATTGATAATGCTTGAAGAACTGCTCTGTCAGCTAGAACATTATAATCTTGTAACCTCTTCCTTCTACAGTTTGTGAATGGACCATTCTCCACTGAAAGCACATAATTCCACAAATATCACCTGAGGTTATGACTTCATGCTAAGAACCAACAAAATGGTTGGCAGCATGATTTCCTTCACCTCACTTTCCAGAAACAACTCTCTGCAAAACAATGTAAAAATCAATAAAAAGAACAAAAATTAATCCATTGTTCAACTCCACAACCTCTTCTCCAATATTAGTTGAATTTGGTTCAACATTTACCTTAAATGTAACACTATGCACATTTTTTGTTTCTCATCGAGATGTAAATCTTTCATTCTCAATCATCATCATCATCATCATCATCATCATCATCATCATCATCATCATCATCATCATTTAACGTCTATTGTCCATGCTGGCATGGGT
This sequence comes from Octopus bimaculoides, assembly GCF_046866305.1. Taxonomy (NCBI): domain Eukaryota; kingdom Metazoa; phylum Mollusca; class Cephalopoda; order Octopoda; family Octopodidae; genus Octopus; species Octopus bimaculoides. The sequence goes on along the minus strand of NC_142930.1, from coordinate 88,210,229 downwards.
TGGATGGTTTGACCAGGGCTGGTAAGCTGGAAGGCTGCACCAGACTCCAGTCTGATTTGGCATGGCTTTCTATGGCTGGATGATGGCTTTCGATGACAGTTCTGATGTCAATAAAACCATTACCAAAGGCCCGCTTGATATCCCATCGAGCTTCTGTGGCTGAGCGACCCAGTTTGTACTCATACAAGAAAATCACTCAACTTAGTTTGGTTGTTATCATTTTCATAAAGTCTGTGGATATGAATTTTATATACCAATATTGTTGAGAAAGAAAAAGAGTCAAAATTAAGTGCAAAGTATTTGAGTTTTTAAATGACTGAAATAACAAGTAATAAAAAATGCAACATTTCATGTGAAACAACCTAATATTTATCCGAGATCACCCCTCACACACACACACACACACACACACACTCTCTCTCTCTTTCTCTCTCTGAGTTCTAAGTGATATATTCCTTTGGCATTGGATTTTCATTACACTTTATGAAGCAGTTCATTTATTTCTTCATTTCTTGTTGGTTGGAATATCACTTACAAAACTAAATTCTATTTATATATCCTTCTCACCTTAATTCACTATCACTTAAATT